>NC_064849.1:52781251-52926251 GCF_024139225.1 Suncus etruscus
ATAATAATCCCTGTTTGAATCATAGTTTCCCTGAACTGGGTTAAGCTTTTAGACAGAAACTAATTGCTACAAACACTAATTTTCAAGTCCTTTTTGTTTCCCTTTGCAGGCACCTCTGGACGCAGAAGGTACCCAATTAGCAGAATTCATGGTCCTGATTGTGTATTGTGGGGCTAGTGTGTGAGCTGTATAAACACTGTTGATTACCATTCCTCTGTAATGGCTGATTTTTTGATTGCTTAATAAGGCCAGCTATTCTGCATCAGGGCCTGGCAAGGCAGTTGGTGAAATCAGTTAGGTCACTTTTATTCTGGTCCGAGTAGCAGGAGGAGTCTGTGATGGTAGCAGTTGACTAAAAACATAATTACAGGCTATTTAATCGCATCTTTTCCCCACTTAACATTGTTTGTTCAAGTTAGACATAGTTAAGTAAATCAAAAGGACAATGACTGCAAAAAGCATGAAAAAAATTACATGACTAACAACTCCAGGGTTTGATATAATTACAGAAAACATAGCTTGCCATGATTTTTAAGGTACTAATTTTTATTAGCTTCTATACACACATTTTACTTATTTTGGTTGTTGCTAGTTTTTTTAATGTTTAAAAAAGATTCCATGTTATGTAAATAAGTTTGTCTGGAAGCACTGATTTGTTGTGAAGGGTTCTACAGGGATGATATTGTTTATTATGATGATTTTTATGTGCTCATCCAATGTTATAATTAACTGTCAAGTAATTCCTATTCTGTTTTATGATTAATAACTAATCCTATAAACACACCTTCCACTACATAGGACTGTCTAATGGAGGGGTCCAGTCGAACACCATACCCAAGGGCACCACTATTCACTCTGAGCTACCCCTTTCCTCCCTCTGAGCACTATACCTGTAATTTATTAATAACACACAACTGCTCTACAATCAAAGGAATGGAACTGAAAAGCACCCAGACAGCCACAGTTGCCAGTAGGCAGCAAGCCCATGTTCCAATGCCACTAAGCAGGCCATTGAATACATCAAGGTTGGTGAATCGATGTTGAGTCAGATGACGAGCGAGGCAGCTGCTCTCTCAGAATCTTATGCTGTGCTCAGTGCTACATATAACATATTTTGAAGTGACTTAAAACCACGAGAGCTATTTTATTATGTAGTTTACAGCATGTGTTTTGAAATAACTGTCTTATGTCAGTTGCCCAACAAAAACACTACAATTGCAACCATCTACTTAGACTTTTATGATCCAATGCCTAAAAGAGATAGACTTAAAACAGAACCACCTCTCAGCAAACAGACTATCTGAAAAGGATTTGACAGAGGGCTTCTAGGTGAAGTCCTTAGGAAAAGAGAGTCATTTTCTTCAAAGTATAATGGTCTTTTTCTCAGAATATAAAAATTTATTATTTTATTATCTATTTCAGTGAAGCAAACAGAACATTCGTTATAAACATGATATCTTGATATTTACTAGTAATCTTCCTGACCATTTAAATTACATCTAAAATAGACTATTTGATGCAATTTTATTTTAAAATGTTCGCATTTTAAAGTACCTAGTAGATTTTAAATTGTGTAAAATTATCCTAAAAATAACAGGCACAGATCATGTACAATAAATTAATAAACTATTTCACTGATTAACCACCTTATATAGATATACAACACTATCTTCTGGAGCATTTACTCAGTCATTAGTGATTATTTCTCCAACATTAGTATTTGTTGAAGGTTTAGTATATATCAGGTACTGTGCCAAGTATTAAAGCTGTTTTTTGCTTTTTGGTTTCTTTGGGGATTTTTTTGTTTGCTTGGGGGACACACCTGGCAGCACTCAGAAGTTACTCCTGGCTCTGCACTCAGAAATCCCTTCTGGCAGGCTGGGTGGACCAGATGGGATGCCAGAAATTAAACCTGGTCTGTCCCGGGTCATCCGCATGCAAGACAAATGCCCTACCACTGTACTATCACTCCAGCCCCAAGTATTAAAGTTTTAAGGATAGAATGCTTGATCCAGGACTTTAAGGGGTGAATAATAAAGACAACAATTAAATAAATAAATCATTGCCATTAGTGAAGAGGTCTATTGTTGAATTTATTATTAATTATAAAGTCCTATCCGTGCATGGTGGAGTATGAATGGGGCCTTTATGGGCTGGGCTTGGCGCCTGCAGCCCCTTCCGGTTTGGCGGGGTGTAGGTATCAGGGTGACTGCAAAGAAATGAACCACAGGCAGTCAGTTGAAGTTTTAGGAGACATCAGCTTTATTAAGGCCCTAACCACCATGTACATATTTCACATGGCTTCTAAGCTAACCAGCCTCTTTCTTGCTCCTCTGCATCAATGCTGTCTTTCTGTCTCCTTTCTACCTGCTGCTCTTCCTGCTGAGTTTCTCTCACCCTTCCCTCCACCCCCAGTCTAATTACTTTCCACAGATATGGGAGGGTCTCACTATTCAGGTAAGATAGGCAGGAAGTTGGAGGAAGGGTAACAGTCTGTGAAGGAAATATATAACTACCTGATGTGGAATGTCTATATAATGAATTTAGAGAACTCTAAGGAAAATTTTTAGCTAAAACTCCAGAAATTAGAAGGATCCAGCTATTATGAGTCTAGAGCAGTAAGGAAAGCAGATCAATGGCATATATCCAGACCTGAAATAGGAACGATGTTATATATTTGAGGAATCTGAAGTTCTCTCTTACTACATTTTTTTGATGCAATATGAGAAAGATGTGGGTAAGAGAGGATCAAACAAGTCCAAATAAGTTAAGTAAAGTGTCTGTTAGAGTTCAAAGTGTGGTAATATAAAAGAGAAATAGCTCAATTTTAGGCTTGGTTCCCAACACCACATATCTCCCCAATCATCATTGGAAGATACCTAAAAGCATCAAGCCAGAGAGGCCCTGGAACACTGCTAGGTGTGAATCAAAAAACAACAAATATACAGCCAGGATCTCTAAATTACAAAATATCATGATTTGATTTATATATATTTTTATAAAATAACTCTTCTATAAGAAAACACACAAATTACAAATGATGAGACCAGACAGGAAGCTGTGAAAGCCTGTATGAGGACACAATACATAGAGCTCAGGGATAGAGTTTGGGAAATAGAAGGGATTAGAGTGGATTGTGATATGAGAAGTATATCTCATAGTTGAGAAATATTTGGAGATAAAACTAAAGAGTTTACAGGGCTTTTATCTTTCCAATTAGAAAAGAATCTCTTAAAAAATAGAAAACACTGGGGCCGGGCGGTGGCGCTGGAGGTAAGGTGCCTGCCTTGCCTGCGCTAGCCTAGGACGGACCGTGGTTCGATCCCCCGGCGTCCCATATGGTCCCCCAAGAAGCCAGGAGCAACTTCTGAGCGCATAGCCAGGAGTAACCCCTGAGCGTCACAGGGTGTGGCCCAAAAACCAAAAAAAAAAAAAAAAAAAAAATAGAAAACATCTTCAGATTTTTCTGTATAAGCTCTTTTCAAAGAAACTGAATTGTCTGAATTTAAGTATCAGCTGCAGTTGCAGTCAGTACCATTGTCCCCTGATTTCTGATTTCCATTTCCCTAGTCTTTTCATCACTGGAGTCCATTGGTCTACCCTTGTAGGGTTCCAGAGTAAAAGGACGAGACCACACAACTGGAATAAAGTTTAATACTTTAATCCATTTGCCAACAAGATTCCCCAGGCTGGCCAGCCAGGGCCATCCCCCCAAAGGAGATGAGCCCTGCCCAAGGTCATGAGGAAGATTATATAGGAAAAGGATATAGAGAGGTTCCAGCTTTCTGATGATCCTTAAAATAATTGGGTCTTGTCTAGGGGTACCTTTCCCACTGCTCCTTTGTCCGTCCCTGATAGGCTACCTGGTATGGCCAGGTAGGTTGGGGCGGGATCTATAAAAATAGGCTTGTGAAGCCCCAGCATGTGGCTCACACCATGTTGTCGAGTCATGCAGCATGCATGTCTCCATTATTAGGGAAGCACGCACCAGACATGGCTTTTGGCTTTCCTGGTGCAGTGCCTAATTTTCCTCCCAAGAAATATCTGCCAGAAGCCCGTTGGAGAACCCCTGCGTGGATCACTGGCGATATTTCTGTCATATTTCTGACATGGCTGTGTCATTATATATCTCTTTACTTTTTTATTTATTTGACTTTGTTTCCTTTGCTAACTACAGAAATTCGGCTTTAGTTATCCTGCAGTGATAAAGAAAATTCAGTACCAAAGAAAACTGCTAGAAGTTTCCTGCTGGCTAAGTATATTTGCAGCTCTAAAGCCAAGCCAGATACCTCTCTTTCTGTAAGCCTATTTGCTTCCTAAGGCCAAGTCAAAACATAGCATCTTCAAGACAATGGTCTTCTCTCCCTGCCTTTGAGCACCACAGCAGAATGATTTTTGCCTCAGGAACTTGCCCTGTCACTTTGAATAATTCTGCACCCCTTTCTTTAGTTTTATCTCTTTCTATTACCAGATCATAGGAAGTGGGTCTTAGTACATAGCTAGAATACTATTTCCCTTAGATTAATATTTGTTATTAGGAGAAAACCAGGATTTACTGCTATCCCTTAATTTACATCAGTAATGACTCCTAGGGACAGGTACTACTTTGATAAGTAAAAAATTAGCCTTCCTTTTATCTTCCGCCCTTTTTTCCCCTGGAAATGCCTTGCAAAACAGAGTTGTGCTTAAAATGTTGTCAGCAGAAAAGTAAAGTTGTCTCTTGTCTCATAGACGTGGGTCCCCATACAATGCATTTTGTGTGGTCTCAATTATTTCATATTTCATATTCGTCCACTCGTGTACCTGCTTTCTTCCATGAAGGTTTTCTAACCCCACTAAGGTTTTGCTTAGGGATGCAAGACGTCTGCAGCACCATGTGATCCTTACAAAATTTCTCCCTTCTCTGAACCTAAGAAGAAGCCTGCCATGTGGTTTTTACAAAGTGACATTCCTCTTTGTTCAGAATTCAGATCCCAACATTCCCTCCTCTTCTTATGGACTTAAGTCAAATCTTTGACTCTCCTTGAGGTTTCTTATCCTTGTCCCTACTTGTGGGCACAGACTGGGACCTTAGCACAAGCATCTTAATCAGGGAGGTTTTCCAGGGTGATATTGAACCACTGTTTATACCAGGTGGCAGAATCTTTCCATTCCCTTCTTCACTCCTGCAAACTAACCTTCACCCGCTGCAGTGTCTCATGAGTGACTTCTGACTTGTTAGCATTGATACATTATTCCCCCAGAGCCTAGGTCTAGACCCCCCCCTCTGCTCTGGAAAGCAACTTCAACTAACTTCCTGATCAGCATCCACTTGATGGGAGAGTTTATCTTGTTCTCACCCACCTTCTCCTGCCAGGTATGATACCTGGAGTGGGAGAATTATTGACAATGTAAAAATAATCTGGGTGTGCAAAAACAGTGGCAAACATACAGGAGATCAAAGCCATGTTCCATTTAGCCTTGATGTGGATTATTTCCCATTGCAACCATATTGGCTTCTGCAGTCTCATTGCAATAGTCTAGGTAAAGGGAGGGGGCCTTGGTGGCCCCTCCAGGGATGGCTAAGGGCACATGCCCAAACCTTGTATTCCCTGCAGGACTCCCCTCAGTCCAGGAGCAGCCAGTCTGTTGTCTGGGCCACTGCCCTCATTATTATGGCCCTGAGTGCCTCTTCCTCTCCAGTTATTGGGCCAAGAAGAGGTATGGGATTATGGGGCATACACTGGCAACTTAAGATAGTTAAACTACTGACTCCCTCCTTATTTGCCTTAATTTGTGCCCCCCACTGGAGTTAGTCTGGGTACATTCTCTTAAAGGCCCTATTGATATTTGGGATAAATGGCTCAGGTTGACAACACTCCCAAAACTCTGCCTGAGACCTCCAGCCTTGGCCTCAGGGTCCTGATGCATGCTTAAATTCAGTAAATAAACTCCCTTTTGCCAGAATCAGAACCCATAGGTTGGTTGGTATCCACTTTTCTTAACAGTTCTTATACCTCAGTGGAGCAGATTTTGTAGAGTATACCCAGTAAACCCAAACAAATCACACCAAGTCAAAGTTTAGGGGGGGAAATTTCTGTGATGACAGCCTGACCCACAACCCCACCCCCCATCCACAGTCTGGGTCAGAGGGTATCATTCTTGCTAGTTGTCCTGCAGTCATTGCAGTCACTACCACAGGAATACCAGGACTATCTGCCTTCTGGTCCTGTGAGCTAAATCAGCTGGATCTGCAGGGTTTCCTTCTTATTCAGGCCGTGATTTCACCACAAAGCAAAGGAAGTTCCTGCTTCCTCTTTAATCCTGCAACTTAAACATCTGTTGGGGTGGAGAGAACAACATAAAGCCCTAAACTCCAGTTGCCTTTCCTGCACTGGGTCAGATAGATATGAACAAATCCCATACCTACTAATAATTCTCTTATCCTTAACATTACCAAGGGGAGCCATAATTTTTGTTCCTTTCTTTATACCACCCATCCTTGTTAAATGTCAGTGTAGGTTTATTCTTGCTTCCTGCTCCAACCTCTGGGATAGATAGGTATAGTGTAATTTCCAATTGTCAACTTGGCTCATTGAATTTCTGTGGTCCTTCTTTTCCTTTATTTCCCTGGAAGCTTTTCCTGATGATGATTCTGCTTCATATTTTCCCTAGAGATTTCACAATTTTAGAAGTCATTAAAAGGGAATGTGGCTAAAGGTCAATTCTTCTGTAATTTCTTCCTTCTGACAAGGGACTGTAGTTTAGGGGTGAAATCTCATTTTACCCTAAATGAGCAGCTAACTGGTTCAGTTCTGTAGTCTCAGTATCTGAAGAGGATCAGATCAATTAGACAGGGGAATATTACTTAACCCAATCAGGCCCTGGAGCAGTAAATGGGACAGCTGCCATTATCTGTAATGACAACACAAGTTAAACAACAGAAATCAAAGCATCATAGCATTATCAATAAACACAGCTCTGAGTTACTTCAGCCAAACTAATACTTGCATTTACAGTTTATGATCTGGTCTAGTACAACTAGTAAGAACATTTTCACATAGGTTACCCCAAAGAAGTGGGTTTTAAGTTAGGCCCATTAGAATGTGTTTAATTTAATCATCTACAGAAAAATAGTTTTAATATCAACCATCACCTTGTACCTTGCCAGATATTTGAATAATTTTGGCTCGTTCCTTTGCATAAACTCAGCAATGCTGGAGGAATCTCCGTCTGGGGCACCACATTACTTACGGAGAATTTCTGAGGATAGACTGGGGACAAAGCAGATTTGTCATGTCACAGTCACTCAGGCTTGGCTGATGTAAAGATGAGTTGGTCAGTTCAGTATGTTGATCTCATGGATGGCCATGGGCATCTTACCCTCTGCAGGATTTCCCTAGAGATCGCCTGTCCCACTCCCCTTCAGGATTGGAAGAGACACTGACCTCGAGTCCTCTTTTTCTTTTCTTTTCTGAGGGCAGAGGGTGAGAGCAGGGCTCAGGCTGTGGCCAGTTAGTGCAGGTCCAGAAACTCTTTGGAAATCTCCAATTTCCTTACTCAGGCCATTCATCATAGTGTCTTCCCGGTCTTGTCAGCCAAATGCTTGTCACACCACCTCAACCCCAATTATTCCCCCAAATATTTCCTCATGCAGAGAGAAAAGCCACCTGCTTGTATTTATGCAAAGCAACATGATGTTGTGACATATAAATGGTACTAAAAGGTGCTAAGAGAGAGAAAAAGCAAATGTAACTTAAATTTGCACAGAAAATTCTAAAACCATTTGATTATTGTCCAGGGCCTTTTACAATAAGATTTCCCTTATTTTTAATTCCTCAAACATGACCATATTCACAAAGCTCCTTGTGATACACTTATTAATATCCTTGGCAGCAAATAATGAAAAATGTTTAAAAAACATTTTAATCATGCTTAATTCTAAATACAGAAAGTAGAAGCTTACGTATTCTCCTGGCCTCAGTTTACAGGCAGAAGACACCAGCAATCCACATTACCCAAATTATACCACTTAAAATTATACATGTAATTTGAACAAAAATTAATTTTTAATACCAAGAAGAATGTCCACTATTTTTTGCGGACTTTTTAGACTTTAAAGAATTTATAATCAACAATCAACAATTTTTTTCAAAAATTTTAAATGGGACCTTAATAATTTTTCTTAAATTCTTAATTATTTCCTTTAAAACCTTTATCTTTTAGATGTTTATAAGATGTCATTATTACCCCATAGCATGAGAATACTGTAACATCTTTTAAAACATTCAAACTCCTTTTATTTCAACCATTAGCTACTATACTCAGAAATCGCTCCTGGCAGGCTCAGGGGATGCCAGGATTCAAACTACCATCCTTCTGTATGCAAGGCAAATGCCCTACCTCCATGCTATCTCTTTCCTTTCTAATCTCTTCTCCATTCATCCTTTGAGGGTAATCTTGCTACCAAAGACTGCCACGTGCACCCAGCTCAGAGCCTTTGTTGGTGCTCCAGCCTCTCCTGAAGACTTCCCAAGTTAATAGCCTAGAACCTAGCACTAAGGCCCTAGGAATGTAGCTTTAAATTGTTTGCCGCCAAATTGGAACCACTTTGCTAAATATTCTTGCACCAAATTTTTCTTATGGTACTTATTACAGATCTTTAAACCAGTTCTATTGATTCCCTTTCCTTCAGATATTCACAACCTAGTACCACCAAGATTTTCACATTAAAGCTATCGTAAGACCAACATTAAGTTTGGTGAGATAGGGCCCGGAGAGATAGCACAGCAGCATTTGCCTTGCAAGCAGCTGATCCAGGACCAAAGGTGGTTGGTTCAAATCCCGGTGTCCCATATGGTCCCCCATGCCTGCCAAGAGCTATTTCTGAGCAGACAGCCAGGAGTAACCCCTGAGCACCACTAGACGTGGCCCAAAAACCAAAAAAAAAGGTTTGATGAGATAAATTTGACATGGAATTGAGTTACTTTAACAATATCATGCACTCACAAATTACAATATTGTCTAAGAAGGCCAACCACAATAAATTGCAACATTTCCCACCTAATTGTTCATTCTAAGAAACCTCTAAGTCAGAGAAATATAACCACTCAATTTTTTCCCTCTCAACTCCCAGGCATTAAGTAAACAAAGACTTTCTTCCTTACCCATATCCCTCCTTTGATATGTAATGGACCCACCCCCAAGGAGATGAGCCCCGCCCAAGGTCATGAGGAAGTTTATATAGAGAAGGGATATAGGGAGGTTCCAGGTTTCTGATGATCCTTAAACTAATTGGCTCTTGGGGTACCTTCCTACTGCTCCTTTGTCCTTCTCCAATAGGCTACCTGGTATGGCCAGGTAGACTGGGGTGGGGTATATGAAAATAAGCTTGTGAAGCCCCAGCATGTGGCTCACACCATGTGATCTTTACAAAATGGTGTTTCTCCCTGCTCAGAACCTAAGAAGCCTGCCCTGTGGTTTTTTACAAAATGGCTTCCCTCCTTGTTCAGAGTTCAAGTCCCAACACCCTAAAGAGACTTTAATGATGTTAAAAAGGAGTGTGTTTGCTAGTGCCTGAGTAATCAAGAGTCAAGTCCACTGGAGAAACAGAAAGAGTATCTTGATGGGACAGCATTCCAGTAAGGTGACCAGCAAGTTCAACACTTAGGGGCACACAAACTTTGACCTGCACCAGTGGAGAGTACTGCCTGGCAGATAGGCTACTAAAAAGAAAGAAGTACCAAGTCGTGCCAGGAGAATCATAATCATCAAGTTTTTATAAAATCATTTCCTTGGAAGAAATAAATCAGAAACTAAGGTGACCTTAAGGAGCATGTACATGCCAAGTATAAAGGAAAGACAAAGAATTCATTCAACAAATTTTTAATTTGTGATGGCATATGCACCAATATGTGATGTCAGCCATTTCATTTTTCCCTTAGTCCTGATAAAACACTGCAGAAGAATTCTTCAAGACAAGGACATGCCACAACTAATAGGCTATAGACCAGAACTTGTCATTCACCCAGACAAGGACACACCACAGATAGTAAACTGTAACATATAAATGATGCCCACCCACTTTTGTATTAGTACTGTGCAGCTGGCTTTTTGCTGATTCTCCATTTCTATAACAAAGCTATGCAGCTTATGACATCTCCAGGCAAAAACCCTTATATGGCCTAGTGAGACAGGCTAAATGGGCTGCATATGGATCTGAGACTCCATGCAGTTGCTGGCTAACAAAAGGCCTTGAAATTCTTAAATGTTTTTATAGGACTCTGGGTTTCTCTGTGTGACTCCATAATACCTTTATAACTACATGCCTTTCTAGGTGTAGAAAAAAAGCAATGAACAAAAGTCTCTGCTTTCAAGGAGCTTAACTTCTAGTAGGGAGAAAGCAAAAAATATAAACAAATAAATAGTGATTAAGTCGAAAGAAAAATAAGCTGTTAAAAAGAAAAAATAAACTGTATAAGAATAAAAAACAGTATCTGAATGGTTAAGTTAGTTAGAATATTGAATTTGTGGTAGATCAAAATAGAGAAGATAAGCAAACAATGGGTGGAATGCAAATGGCAGAGAAGAGATCTAGTAAGCTATAAAAACATATAAGATCTTTAGATTGCTTTGTGTACTGCTAAGAAATGTTATAATGTACTACAATCTGGGGACTTGAGGGACAAAGTAATTGTGCATCTGATTTGTTTTATTTTTCTTAATGCTTTTTGACTGAAAGTTCAAAATTAAGGTGTCAGCAAGGGGATTTCTTCTGAGAATTCTGTTTATGGGTGATTGTCTTCCCACTGTAACTTTGCCTTGTCCTCTTTCTTTGCATCTTTGTCTCCATAAAATAAAAAAAAAATTTTTAATATATATACATAAGATCTAGAGGTTGCAGTGATGGCAGTGAATAGACTCAGGTAGGTTTGTTGAATAACAAAAGAATAGAAAACTACAATTCTAATAACATTGAAGTTAGAGGGACCTTAAAGAATGTCTGAGATAATTCCTTAGTTTCACAATAGGTAAAGATGTAGGAATTAGCTATGCCATGGCCTCTTTTCCTATCTTCTGCTAGGAGCCAGGATTCCCACAATAATCTGCCTCCTCATGGCATATGAAAGCTATAGGGAGAAGCCATTGTGACAGAATATATCTAAGTGAAAGATCCATAGTGTGAAACCCTGTGAGTGGCTAAAATATCTGGAGAGAAAATGAACTATTATTAGTTAATGCCTTGCCATATGCTGAGAGCTTTATGTGTTGTATCATATTTAACCTTCTCAAGAAACTGCAATGTTATCCCACATCACAGATGTTACAACTGCAGATTACAGGAGCTGAAGAGTGCAGCAGATAATTATTTGTCTTGCACATGATGACCTGGATTTGATCCGTGGCATCCCATGTAGTCTCCTGAGCATCACCAGGAGTTATTTATTCCTGAATGTAGAACCAGGAATAACCCCTGAGCACTGCCTGGTATGATCACCCAAAAAAATTTTTTTAATTAAATTTAAAAAAGACTTCAGATTACACAGCTAGAAAAATTTCAAAGCCCATATCTGTTATGCCACTCCTAGGATAGGCTCAGTGTGCATAAACCAAAATTTAAGGGGTTGGGGGAAAGTGCAAGGAAAGTTTAGGAGCAAGGAGAAGACAAAGGCCATGGTGTGAAATCCTGAATTCTCATTGCAGATAAGAGTTTGGCAATAGGACGGGCTGAGACCAAAAGAATAACAGAGTCAATATTATGAAGGCTGAAGTTGCTGAAGGTGGTATCAATAGGTGTAATCAGCCTAAATCTCTACATAGAGACTCACACCCTACAGCTATCACCATGTAAACTTATCAACCCAAGCTTCATAGATTCACCACTCATCTCACAAGAAATGAAAGTTGAGCTGCTAAAACTCATGGATACACCAGTCCTCTGACTGAAAATTCTGGGGCACCCTCAAGGTGGGGTAGACTAACTCCTACCAACATCCCAGCAGCCACACTTAATACCTTACAGCCAGTGACATTTCAACACTTCACTGCTTCACAATTAATATCTGCAGAGATACTGAATGAAGGAAAATTTCAAGTACACCTGCTTTCAGACAGAAAACTCTGGGATCAGTCAGGCAGTTTCCTCTTTTTCCTATACTTTCAGAAGCCCCACAATCACAGTCACATCCCACAGCCACCACATATATACTCATCTGTCCAGTTCTACAGATCCAGGAATTCCTAGAGTAAAAAGCCTCTTATGACACCCTCAAATTCCACAATACTAACAGCCCAACAGTATCACAACAAATTAGATGGAAAAAGCCAACTAAGCTCAATAACCAAAAACGATAACACAGAAGGTTCAACTAGCAACAGTATACCCTTAGACAAGGACTAATGATCCCCTTGTAAGATATAAAAATTTTCACAAATTTTCTAAAAGGAAATGAAAAAAAAAGTATTTTTCAATAATTTCATTAGCCATTTAGTTGCAACAAGTAATATAACAAATTATTTGTTCCTGGTTGGCGGATGATTAGAAAACTGGGACCAATGGTGGAGGGAAGAAAGTCACACTGGTAGTAGGATTGGTGTTGGAACACTGAATGCCTAAAGTAACTTTATCATGAGCAATTTTGTAAGCCATGGTGTTTAAATAAATTTTAATTTAAAAATGTTAATTTTACGTTTAATTTTGTTTGTCACACCCGGCAGCGCTAGGGAGTTACTACTGGTTCTGCACTCAGAAATCATTCCTGGCAGGCACAGGGACCATATAGGATGCCGGGATTTAAACCACCATCTTTCCTGGATTGGCTACTTGCAAGCAAACACCCTACTGCTGCCCCTATATTTAATTTTTTAAAGAAAAGGAGAATAAACTAAATTCCTACCTAGAATGTACATATAGAGCATACAAGTGAGGGAGAAATGAGGTAGACCCATCTAGATAATGTGTAAAGGTGTTGTTTTCAGTAGTTAAATCCTTCTACGAAAATGATTTATAGAGAAAATATCAAATTAGTTTTTTAAGCTACCAAATATCTCAAAAAAAGTGTAAATTTTTAAAGATAATTGATAATTTTATTGGACTCAATTTTCAAGTCAAAAGAACATCAAAATATTTAACTGGAGCTAGAAAAATAGTACATTGGGTAAGGCTCATGACTTTCACATGGCTAACCTGATTTTGATTCACAGAACCACATATATATATTCATATATGTGTGTGTCTGTGGTGTATATATATATATATTTGTATATATGTGTATATAGATATGGTCCCCAAGTCCTGCCAGGAGTGATCCTTGAGCACTGAGCCAGGATTAAGACCTAAGCACTGATGGGCATGGCAAAAAAAAAAAAAAAAGGTTTTTTTTGTTTTTAAAAAAAAAGGTTTAATTAAAAAATAAAAATATTTTATCCAGGTTATATAAAGTCTTTTCATTTAAAATTTATTTTTTATTGATCATCATGAGATATACAGTTAGAAAGTTGTTGATGATTGGGTTTTAGTCATACAATATTCCAACAATTGTATACACTTTCTACCACCAATGTCCCCAGTTTTTTCTGCCCTCCCACAGCCTGCCTCTAAATGAGATACTATTCTCTCTCTCTCTCTCTCTCTCTCTCTCTCTCTATATATATATATATATATATATATATATATATATATATATCTGTCTCCCTTTCTCTCATCTCTCTCTCTTTCTCTCCCATGCATGTGCCCTTTTTTGTGTTTCTTTTAGGCACTGTGGTTTGTATTGTCACTGAAAAAGTATCATACATATCACTTTATCTCCCTTAGCATTTAGTTGTTGTCTAGAGTGATCGTTTCCTACTCTCTTCATCTGACACACACCATAATGATAAAAATCTTACATTTTATTCTGCAGGAGAAGCTTCCATTCACTTTCAGGTACAGAGAGGGGAGCAACCTAGAAAACCATACAGGCAAGTGAAAAGAGAAAAACATCTACTACTACTACATGGTGTAACAGTGGTAAGTCATGAAAATAAGGGTCAGTAAAAGGGATAAAAATCACCATTGTGAGCAATTGTACTTTTTTGCAATTACTTTGGAGGCCCTGGTAAATAATCAATGCATATCACAATACAACCCCTTCCCCTAAAGGAAGCTAGATTCTGCTCAGCTTACTTTTTTGGTGATTTTATAAAATACAGATTTTTATTTCTTGCCCAAGTCTGATGTGAGTTAGTAATAGGGTTGACTTCGTACACTCATTTAAAGACCCTCCCTCTTTATCTATCTCTGTCTTCCTTTGTGGGGGAGGGCATACCCAGCAGTGCTCAGGGATTACTTCTGATGGGCACAGGGGGCCACATAGAGTATCAAGGGTTGAACTCATGTCAGCCACATGCAAGGCAAGTATCCAGTCCCTCTTTACCTCTCTTTTTTTAGCTTACTTTTTTTAAGATGATAAATTTCATGAAAAATGTTAAGTGATGTTTAAAAGGATCTACTTTAGTTATCTAGAAAGCTAACATTTAAAACTTATTCTTCAATTAAGTCAGGTAAATAAAATTGTGTGTGTGTGTGTGTGTGTGTGTGTGTGTGTGTGTGTGTGTGTGTTTAAGGGAAAATTTCAAAAGTTGATATTGGAAAGAATTTGAGACTCAGCAAACAATCATAACCCTTCACACCAAACACCAAAGACTATGACAGCAAAAGACAGGGGAGAGGTAAACCCTAATGGTACTTATAGCTTTGAGAATCCCACTCGACTTTATGAGTTACAGTTTAGTCTCACTCCCAGCTCAAAAATGTCTTCCCTGAAGACAAACTCTGAAAACTCCCTCTGGAACTCCCATATTCTCTGCCCTCAGAATTTAAAGGATTCAACAATTCACCTTAAGTGTTTATAATTCTGAACTTCAATATTCTTGGAAAAGGAATGTCATATTTCATCGTGTTTTTTCCAAGAAAGTGTTTAATCTATATAAGTTATTTGACTCGGTCATTAGCAATCTTTGTGCCAAGATAGCTCCTAATCAAATTCTGGCAGAATATAAGTACCATTGAGAAGAAAGCATACAGATCTTTCTTCTGCGAAGTGCATATTTTTCTTTCTGGTTGAACAATGTTATACAACAAATGCTTCCAACTGGCTTTCTATCAAGGAAAATCATTAAAGATGAAATTCTCTAAGGGACATGATCATAGGAGCCTGAGATGCTTGTACATAATTACATTCATGCTGATAATTAGAAGAAATAGTCTGTGTAGTGGATATAGTACAGTCACCTTTCACCACTGGTCTTGGATTTGATTTCTCCAAGGAATGCCAAGAAAAGCCTTTATTTAGCAGCAGTTTATTCTTCACTCAATCCACTTATTTTGTAATGTAAAAGGAGAGTCTGCAAAAAAGAGAATGGGCACCTTGACATTTTAACTGCTTTGTTTTTAATGAATTTCTTCTTTGAAGTGAATACAAAACAGGTATGGGCAACCATCCAATAAGTGCTTATTTCCCACCTAATAGCCTTACATGTCCAAAAACTGCCTTAGTCTAACCTTTAATACATCCTTATTAGATTTCTCCACTAGTTTATCTATTATGCTTATATAAATTAGAGAATTTCTTAATAGCCAAAGCAGCAGTACATACACAAGAAAAGTGTGTGCCCCAAGGCTTAGTAGGTGGCTTCAGTGCTCAGAATTTAAGAATAAAATTTGTTTCCAAAGTCACCACCAGGGAAGCACATGGTAGAGCAATTTAGTAGAATTGGTATTTCTTCCCCCAACAGTACTCTAGTGAACTGGGAATAAGATAAACAGTAACTCTTTTTTATTTTACAGCATATCTGTTGCTTATAATCACTATGGGTAAAAGATTTTTATAATTTCACATCTTAATCAAATGGACATTCAAAGAATAGAGTGGGTGCTAAACCAAAGAGATACTCCTAGGTCTTGAGTCTTGTAAGGTATTCCTTCCCCCAAAGTTCTAAGCTTTCTGTTGATATGTTAATCCTCCTGGATGGTCAGACCCACCCACACCTGGAATGAATGAGGGGTTTTGAATAAAGAATAATAGAGTCTAGCTAGGGAGAAAGAAGAGGAGAAAGAAGGCAGAGAACCAAAAGAGAAGCAGTAAAATAAGCTGCTCAAGGTAGAAAATTTAGCAGAAAAAGACATGTGAGGAAATGCCCAAGGTGTTTAGGGCCATAGAATAAACCAACCTGACTCCAGTGAAATTTTAATTGACTGTAAATTAATTTCTCCGCTATTACCCTGTAATCTTCAGACCCAGCAGCCGAGGGGCTAAAGGCATCATGCTGAAGGAGGCCTCACTCAAAACATGGACTTTAGACTTTATATTTTATAATTAAATCAACAGAGCCTTTTTAAAATACTTAATACTATGGCTTTCCTCCTGCCCTTTGAAATCTAGATTTAAATTTAAATTTAAAATTTCAGTGCTTTTATTACTGGCTCTCTTTTCTCCCCTTTATGAAATCTTATGCTTGCTCTTTATCAAACTTCTGCTGGCTTTCTTTCCAACCCTTTTCCTAAACTATTCTTTATCCTTAAAAGGAGGATACATTAAATTAAAATTAGATGGGCTTAGTTGAAAGTCTCACTTTTACCATCCCTCCATTATGTTGTATGACATGAGTTTTGGTTTCTACCCAAAACTTTTTTTATTGAATTTTTGTAAGAATTAGATAAAATCACATGCCTAAATGCTGATCCAAAAGCCTCCCTCATAAAGAAAGTACTCAATTTTTTTCTCCTTTTCTTCTTCCCCAGACAAAAGTTTCCTCCCCAAAGCAATAAAATTCTTTCAACACATATTATCTACATATGTAAAGAATGCCCAACCAGAGGCAGGAGCAGTGGCGCAAGCGGTAAGGCATCTCTTGCACACACTAACCTAGGACAGACTCTGGTTGGATCCCCCAACGTCCCACATGGTCTCCCAAGCCAGGAACAATTTCTGAGAGCCTAGCCAGAAGTAACCCCTGAGCATCACTGAGTGTGGCCCAAAAACCAAAAACCAAAAAAAAAAAAAAAAAAAAAGAATGCCCAACCAATGCAACCAACTTAGTTCCCCATTTTCAACAGCTTACTTTGAATATGCACACAGGAACTAAAATATACACATCCAAAGCCAATCAATTTCATATCATTTACTCCATTGTACGTTGAATTATGTCTTTTGAAATTTATACAACAAATTTTTAACTTCACCCCCAGTATATCAAAGTATGACCTCACTTGGAAATAGAATTATTGAAGATGTAATTTCAATGATATTTAATTCTACGGGAGTAGAGCAGGTTCCTAATTCATTGTCACTACTGTCTTTAAAGTGTTGGAAAATTTAGGGGCCGGAGAGATAGCATGAAGGGACATGCCTTGCATGTAGAAGGTCAGTGGTTCTAATCCCGGAATCCCATATGGTTCCCTGAGCCTGCCAGGAATGATTTCTGAGCATAGAGCCAGGAGTAACCCCTGAGCACTGCTGGTGTGACTCCCCCCGCACCCCCTCATAAATAAAAGAAAGAAAGAAAAGTGTTGGAAAATTTAGAAGTAGACACACAAAGAGAATTACTTCACACAGCATGTGAAGATCAGAGTTATGCTGCTGTAAATCAAGGAACTTCCAAAGTTAAGAAAGAAGCCTAGAATATGCCTGAAGACTGCAGAAAGAACCAGCCTCTGACACCATCATCAAAGACCAAGTCTCTGTCAAAATTGTGAGATTTAAGCTTTTAGAGACTAAGCCACCTAATTTGTTATGTTTCATCTCCCATTGGAAACTAATGCACCTGCCTTGATCCTCTCGCACTGCCCTGCTACCAAATTTCTCAGTATAGTGATAAGCCATAGATCCTTTTTCCCAGTGATATGAGCAGCTTCCCACCTTTGACTCATTCTTTTCTCCCATCAGCATCATTTTGTACCAAATATTCCCAACTCTATCTGAAACAACCTGCTTATCCCTTTCTCCCCACTGACATAGGCAATTTATCTCATCCTTTTTTTATCACACAACAACATAATTGGTTTCCTCTTCTAACTGTGCTTTATCCTCTTTAACACAGATTCCACACTGCCACCAGACTCACTTCAAAATCTCAAATCATACACCTTAAAGGCCCTTAAATTTTGACCTTAGTCTGTCTTTTGGTTATATCTTACAATTTTCTCTTTCTAATCTCTCCTCCCACCCATAACCTCAAAGAAAACATATCTAATCTCTGAACACTATGGGCAACTCTGACACCCCATACCCCAAAACACACAGCTCCATTCCTATGTCTCTATGAGTGCTTTATATCATTTTATAAAGCCCTGAGTGTTTCTCCTTCAAAGATGAAAATATTACCTAATCTATGAAGATAGGGACAAGGTAAAAAGAAAAACTAGGTATTAGTAAGAATCAATCAATGAGCAATAGTTAGAAAGAAAAGATGGTTGAAAGGTCTCATTTTGATTATAAGTGTCATTGAGTGCTTTTCAAACACCTAAATTTCTATGTCTAAAAGATTGTCCTTGAATGTAACACTCTATAAATTATCTAACATGATAGTATGTCTCAGTTCATAATTGTATTATACCATCAGGTTTGAAACCATCAGGTATGAAATACTGAGTCTAATGATATCTGTGCTCCACCAAAAGCAAACCAGCAAAAAAATTGTGATCATGAAAATAATTTAACAAATGCTTGAAATATGCCACCACATTACCAAAGTAACAACCTACTTGTCTATTATAATACAGTAAAATTTACATTCCAATACAAGATTGATTTATTAACAATAAGAATTAAAATCCCTATTGAAAAGTCTCCTTATCCCATATTATAGGAGACATCCTGTTTTGAGCTGTAATCTGCATGTTTATGATTTTCTAAAATGCTGTTAGTTCTGTGGGCTTTAGCACACTATTCTTCGGGATTATCATAAAGAAATTACATCGCAAGGCCTCTGATTCCTACCATCAGTCACTTCATTTTTCTTTTGAACTCAATAAAAATGAAAAAATTACCAAAACAAAAATGAAAAAATCTAGATAATTCTACCTTAATTAAATCCCTATATTAGCTGCAGAACACAGCAGGACACTAAACACCTATGGCAAGGAGACTCTATGTTATTTCTAGGTTCTTTTAACAAATCTAGCACAAATGCTAACACATGGAACTAAATGTATACCTTTCATGGGCACACACAATAAAAAGATTTGTCACTCACCAGCAACTTCTTGAATCCCAGAGTCAACCCTAAGCTCTTCAAATTGATATCCAGTCCCATTCTCGCTGCCAAAAATAAAACCATTCCTTTCCTCTACACATTCACTATGGCCATGCCCTGTCCTTGTCTGTATCCTTCTGATTTCTTTTTGATTCCACACCAGTAATTCCCTTTTATCACACAGGCAGAAGTAGTGGTGAGGACTGAAGAAAAACTATTTTCACAAGTAATCTTTCAAAGTGGCACAGTTAAAGTAACAAAAGGTAACTATTTATAATAATTATGGTAATAAAGAGCATTATTATACCATTGACCTTTGAGGTTGTAAAAGAAGCTTTCAGCCTACAAACTGAAACTAAAGAAGAATGAATTTTAAAACCACATACTCTTCTCACACTTGCCTCTCTGGGTCCTATGCCAATCGCTTGTTTTCCTCTTATTTGTTAAAGTTCAAGTGGAGGTAGTACCCAAAGCTTAAATTTGGTGCAAAGTAAAGCAGATATTCTATTAATTTCAAAATTAAAAGCTCTCTATTGAAGAATCCACCATTTTCACACCCACTGATCTCCCCCAAGCCTCCATAATGCAGAGGCAATTATGTGGCTGTTCATATTTTTCCCACTCTCAAATGGTCTAATCATATTTCTAGTCATATGGTCATAAAGTTAGGAGGGATATTTCTGGTTGTTATAATTATGCTGGTGCTGAGGCCAAAAGTTATAGCCTGCCTTATTCTGTGGTGCTGGAAAGAAAATCTAAGGCAAGTGCCTTACCTCTCTACTATCTCTTCAGACTCTCCTCTTTCTCTAAGATATAAAAACAGCTACTCTAAAGGAAAACACAGTTATTTGCCTAATTATAAAATTCTGGCCCCCCTTTTCTTTACACATAGATCCTCACAAAGCTATGAGAAAAGCAAACCTGAAGTGTACTCTCATCTCATTATGAAGCAGTCTCGAGCACTGTTTTCAAAATGGTCAAAAATAAAATTGAACTGATTGAATTTTAAAGATCACTTTGACTTTATTTAATGATGAACTGGGCAGTCTTCCTTCTAGAAAATAGAAAGGAGTTCTAAGGAACTATAAAATAAAAAATTTTTATGGGCAGAAGAAAATAGGGACAAGGAATTTATGCCAGTAATAAAAAAAAGTGGGCTAACTGTAGAAAGGTCTATCAGACAGATTACCTCAGCCAGTCATAAAGGTGACTAACTTAAGAATCCATTTGTGAGCTGACTATCTGAGAAGAGAGGGTGGGCCAAACCCCTGTCCTGACAAAGCAATGCCTCTATCACCCAGAATCACCATTTCCCAATGGCCCTGACTCGTCACTGACCCTCTACAATTCTCTTTGGAGATACCTATCTGACCATATTTCAGATACTCTGGTTTTTGGGTTTTTATGGTCAAGGCTTTTTTGGAGTGAGTAGGGGCACACTTTCCCCAATATCTCCTTCTTTGGGGAAGAATGGAAGTTGTAATCACATCCACAAATGCTGTTGCCATGTTCAAAATGGGCCAGTTCCAATGACTCACTCTTTCCTTGAATGAAATGTAAACCTAGACCTGAAAAATTATGGCTACTTTGGCCCATGCAGCAGAAAGCTGGTTATCTTGGTAGGACTGGGTGGGCCAAGCCCCCACCCTGACAAAGCCACACTTGCTGCTTCCATAACCCAGAATCATTATTTTCCCAATGTCCTTGCCTCATCACTGACCTTCTACAATTCCCTTCAGAACACCAATCTCACCATATTTCAGGCATGCCATTTTTGGGGGGCTAATATAACCAGGATTTTCTGGAAGAGTGCAGGCACCCTCTCCATATCTTCTTCCAGGAAGCTGAGCATATGCCCCTAAAGCAGGGGTCTTCAAACTACGGCCTGTGGGCCACATATTGTATTTATTCCCATTTTGTTTCTTCACTTCTAAATAAGATATATGCAGTGTGCATAAAAATTTGTTCATAATTTTTGTTTTTACTATATCTGGCCCTCCAACAGTCTGAAGGACAGTGAACTGGCTCCCTGTTTAAAAAGTTTGAGGACCCCTGAAAGTGATAATATTAGTAATAGTACTGTGAACCTCTGGGCAACTTTATTTGTTGCTGTCATTCCTATAGGAACACCCCAATTTAACAGACAGGACAAGTAATAGCAAGAACTGAAACTCCAATTAAATTTCAGTTTGGAGTATGGGACTTAGCATAGTAATTTCTTTTCATTTGTGACTTCTAATAATATATATGCATATGTGTTTATATGTATATGTCTATATATACACACATTATTGACACATGCCTCAGATGTGTTTAGAAAATTTGACTAGGTATCTAAATGGTACTAGATTTTATATACAACATGAAAATTTTCTAATGTTAAAGATATAAATTTTAATTTTTAATTGCTAGGATTTGAACACATGCCAATTAGGCTTTTTATTATCTCAGTAGATCTATGTTCATCTGTAAAATGGTTTTCACTTTCCTCACTTCTCTTCCTCCATGCTTATGGCTGGAAATTAAATATAAGTGCTCAGTTTAAAAAGATAACTATGCTATTATGCTTGGAACTCTTACAAATGGTTTATTACTTTTCAATCTTGCATTTAAATTGACTTTTTTGGTTATAGCAGAGTGTGGTTCTTTATTTCTCTCTGCCCTAGATGGCAGGACCTAAATTGCAAGAATTAGTTCGAAGAGGGCATTTCACAGGAGTGAAGTTGCATTTCCTACTGTATTCTACATCAAAGCTTCGATTTTCAAGGGCCAGCTATATTCCTATTATGTAAGTTTATAAACTATTCTACATTGTGTCATATCTTCAACTTTAAATGCAACAATTTTATCACATAAAAACAATAAGGTGTCTATGAAATAAGTTATAACATTCTGTGTGATTCTTCATTGCAAAGCATGAAACTCTATGCATACTTTTTTACCCCCCCCACTATATGCATACTTTAAACTTACTAAAATTTCATCTTCTTATAGAAATGGAGATTGCATTATTTCCATAAAATAAATAAAATGGACTTAGGAGCACAATATAATACTATTATATGAATATATTTTAAAGGATTAAAAATAATTTCTTTCTTTCCTCCTTCCTTCCTTTCTTTCTTTCTTTCTATAACTTTCCTTCCTTCCTTTCTTTCTATTTCCTTCCTTCCTTCCTTCCTTCTTTCTTTTTGGGGGGCATACAATCATTTTCTTTTTTTCCCTTTATTTAAACATCTTGATTAAATATATAATTGTGATTAGGTTACAGTCATGTAAAGAACACCTCCTTCACCAGTGCAACATTCCCACCACCAATGTCCCAAATCTCCCTCATATCACCCCACGCCCCCTGTACTCCAGACAGGCATTCCAGTTCCCTCATTCATTCACATGATTATGGTAGTTCTCAGTGTAGTTATTTCTATAACTGCATTCACCACTATTTGTGGTGAGCTTCATGAAGAGAGCTGGAAGGTCCAGCCCTCCTCTCATTGTCTCTGAGCATTGTTGCAAAAATGACTTTTATTTTTCTTAAAAACCCATAAATGAGTGAGACTATTCTGCATATCTCTCTCTCCCTCTGACTTATTTCACTCAGCATGATAGGAAAATTTCATGACTTTATCTCTCCTGACAGCTGCATAATATTCCATTGTGTATATGTACCACAGTTTCTTTAGCCATTCGTCTGTTGAAGGGCATCTTGGTTGTTTCCAGAGCCTGGCTATTGTGAATAGAGCTTCAATAAATATAGGTGCAAGGAAGGGGTTTTTGTATTGTATTCTTGTGTTCTTAGAGTATATCCTTAGGAGTGGAATAGCTGGGACGAATGGGAGCTCAATTTCCAGATTTTGGAGGAATCTCCATATTGCTTTCCATAGAGGTTGGATTAGAGGGCATTCCCACCAGCAGTGGATAAAAGTTCCATTCTTAAAAAAAAAAAAAAAAAAAAAAAAAAAAGAGTTCCTTTCTCTCCACATCCCTGCCAACACTGATTGTTCTCATTCTTTGTGATGTATGCAATCTCTGTGGTGTGAGATGGTATCTCATCCTTGTTTAGACTTATATCTCCCTGATAATTAGTGACAAGGAGCATTTTTTCATGTGCCTTTTGGCCATTTGTATTTCTTTTTTATCAAAGCATCTGTTCATTTCTTCTCCCCATTTTTTGATGGGATTAGATATTTTTTTTCTTGTAAAGTTCTGTCAGTGCCTTGTATATTTTGGAGATTAGCCCCTTATCTGATGGCTGTTGGGTGAATAGTTTCTCCAATTCGGTGGTGGCTTTTGTATCCTGGGCACTATTTCTTTTGAGGTGCAGAAGCTTCTCAGCTTAATGTATTCCCATCTGTTGATCTCTGCTTCCACTTGTTTGGAAAGTGCACTTTCCTCCTTGAAGATGCCTTTAGTCTCAATGTCATGGAGTGTTTTACCTATGTGTTGTTCTATATACCTTATGGTATCAGGTCTGATATCAAGGTCTTTAATCCATTTGGATTTTACCTTCATACATGATGTTAACTGGGGGGGCGGGTCTATGTTTGCTTTTATGCAAGTGGCTAACCAGTTCTGCCAGCACCACTTGTTGAAGAGGTTTTCCCTGCTCCACTTAGGATTTCTTGCTCCTTTGTCAAAAATTAGGTATTTGTATGTCTGGGGAACATTGTCTGAGAACTCAAGCCTATTCCACTGATCTGAGGGTCTGTCTTTATTCCAATACCATGATGTTTTGATAACTATTGCTTTGTGGTACAGTTCAAAATTGGGGAAAGTAATGCCTCCCATTTTCCATTTCCCTAGAAGTGCTTTAGTTATTCGAGAGTATTTATTGTTCCAGATGAACTTTATAAATGTTTGATCCACTTCTTTGAAGAATGTCATGGGTATTTTTAAGGGAATCACATTAAATCTGTATAATGTTTTGGGGAGTATTGCCATTTTAATGATATTAATCCTGCCAATCCATGATCAGGGAATATGTTTCCATTTCCATGTGTCCAGTCTTATTTCTTGGAGCAGGGCTTTATAGTTTTCTTTGGTCAAGTTGACTCCAAGATATTAGAGTTTGTGTGGCACTAATGTGAATGGGATTGCCTTCTTGACTTCCTTCTCTTCCCTATTATTATTGGTGTATAAAAAGGCCATTTATTTCTGTGTGTTAATTTTGTAGCCTGCCACCTTGCTATATGACTCTATTTTTTTGAAGCTTTTTGGTAGAGTCTTTACATTTTCTAAGTAGAGTATCATGTCATCTGCAAACAAGGAGAGCTTGACTTCTTCCTTTCCTATCTGGATTCACTTGATATCTTTTTTTTTTTTTGCCTGATCACTATAGCAAGAACTTCCAGTACTATGTTGAAGAGGAGTGGTGAGAGAGGACAGCCTTGTCTTGTACCAGAATTTAGAGGAAAGGCTTTTAGTTTTTCTCCATTGAGGATAATATTTGCCATTGGCTTGTGATAGATGGCTTCAACTAGATTGAGAAAGGTTCCTTTCATTCCCATCTTGCTGAGAGTTTTGATCAAGAATGGGTGTTGGACCTTATCAAATGCTTTCTCTGCATCTATTGATATGATCATATGATTTTTATTTTTCTTGTTATTGATATTGTATATGATGTTGATAGATTTACGGATATTAAACCATCCTTGGATTATTGGGATGAAACCTACTTGATTGTAATATATGATCTTCTTGATGATGCATTGGATCCTATTTGCCAGGATTTTGTTGAAGATCTTTGCATCAGCATTCATCAGGGATATTGGTCTGTAATTTTCTTTTTTGGCAGGATTTCTGTCTGATTTTGATATCAAGGTGATGTTGGCTTCATAAAAGCTGTTTGGGAGTGTTCCTATTTTTTCAATTTCATGGAAGAGCCTGGCTAGGATTGGTAGTAGCTCCTCTTGAAAAATTTGAAAAAATTCATTAGGAAATCCATCTGGGCCTGGGCTTTTCTTTTTGGGCAGATGTTTGATTACAATTTCAATTTCTTCAGTAGTGATGGGGGTGTTTAGATATGCTATATCCTCCTTACTTAACTGTGGAAGGTTATAAATGTCCAAGAATTTTTCCATTTCTTCTAGGTTCTCATGTTTAATAGCATAAAGTTTCTCAAAATAGTCTCTGATGACCCTTTGGATTGCTGTAATATCTGTCATGATCTCCCCCTTTTCATTTCTAATATGGCTTATCAAGTTTCTCTCTCTCTTTCTTTGTGAGTTCTGCCAATGGTCTATCAATCTTGTTTATTTTTTCAAAGAGCCAACTCTGCTTTCGTTGATCTTTTGGATTGTTTTTTGGTTTTCCACTTCATTGATTTCTGCTTTCAGCTTTGTTATTTCCTTCTGTCTCCCTATTTTTGGTTTCTTTTGTTGGTCATTATCTAATTTTTTGAGCTGTGTCATTAAGTTATTCAGGTATGCCCCTTCTTCCTTCCTGATGTGTGCTTGTAGAGCTATAAATTTTCCTTTCAGGTCTGCTTTTGCTGTGTCCTATAGATTCTGGCAGCTTGTGTCTTCATGATCATTTGTTTCCAGGAGAGTTTTGATTTCCTCTTTGATTTCTTCTCGGACCCCCTGATTGTTCAGTAGCAGGGTGTTTAATTTCCAATTGTTAAAGTTTTTTTCTGTGTGCCTTTGTAGTTCACATCTAATTTCAGAGTCTTGTGGTCAGCAAAGGTAGCCTGCAAGATTTCTATCCTCTTGATTTTATGGAGGTATGTTTTATGTGTCAGCATGTAGTCTATCCTGGAGAATGACCCATGTACACTGGAGAAGAATGTGTATCCAAGTTTTTTGGGGTGGAGTGTCATATATATATATTCTAGTCCTCTTTCTTCCATTAATCTTTTCAGGGCTAGTATGTTTTTGTTGGGTTTCAGTCTGGTTGACCTATCAAGTGTTGATAGGGCATTGTTGAGGTCTCTCACAATTATTGTGTTATTATTGATGTCTTCTTTCAGATTTGTCAATAACTGTATTAGATAATTTGCTGGTCCCTCATTGCATGGATATATGTTTAATAGTCTGATTTCTTCCTGTTGCACATATCCCTTGATTAGTACATAGTGTCCATCTTTGTCCCTTACCACTTTTCTGAGTATAAAATTGGTGTCATCAGATATTAATATGGCCAACCCAGCTTTTTGAGGGTGCTGTTTGCTTGGATTTTCCTCCAGCCTTTGATTTTGAGTCTATGTTTGTTCTGACTATTCAGCTGTGTTCCTTGTAGGCAGCAGAAGGTTGGATTCATCTTTTTGACCCATTTTGCTACTCTGTGTCTTTTAATCGGTGAATTTAGTCCATTGACATTGAGGAAGATGATTGTCATAGGATTTAATGTCATCTTTGTAGATAAGTTTGCTGTGTTTGTTGGTCTCTCTTGTCTTAGAGTAGACCTGTCAGTTTTTCCTTTAAGGCTGATTTTTCATCTGTGAAGTTTCTGAACTGTTGTTTATCCATGAAGCTATGTATTCTTCCTTCAAACCTGAACGTGAGTCAGCTGGGTACAGTATTCTTGGTGAGGCATTCATTTCATTCAGTCTTGTCACAGTACCCCACCACTGTCTTCTGGCCTTGAGAGTTTCTTGTGACATGTCTGCTGTAAGTCTTAGGGATGCTCCTTTGAATGTAATTTCCCTTTTTGATCTTGCTGCTTTCAGTATTCTATCTCTATCTGTGGGATTTGTCATTGTAACGAGGATGTGTCTTGGGGTGTTTTTCTTTGGGTCTCTTTTAGCTGGTACTCTTTGGGCATGCAGGATTTGATTGCATGTAGTCTTTAACTCTGGGAGTATCTCTTTGATGATGTCTTTGACAGTTGATTCTTCCTGGAGATCTCCTACCTGGGTCTCTGGGACTCCAATGATTCTTATGTTGTTTCTGTTGAGTTTATCAAAGACCTATTTTCATCTGTTCTCATTCCTTGAGTACTTTTTCTATTGCCTGTTCTTTTGTCTTAAGGTTCTTTTCCAATTTCTTCTGCTGTGTTGAGTTTTTTGTCTGTTCTTTTGTCTTAAAGTTCTTTTCCAATTTCTTCTGCTGTGTTGAGTTTTTTTTGCATCACATCTTCCAGTACTCCGATTCTCTCCTCAGCTGCTTTTATCCTGCTGGCGAGGCCATCCATTGAGGTTTTCAGTTGAGCTACCGTGTTTTTCAGATCTGTTATTTCAGTTTGGAGTTTTCTGATTTCTGTTTTTGTGTTCTGTTCAGATCGATCTATGCTTTCTTTGAATTCTACAAACATCTTCCATATTGCTATTTTAAGTTCCTTATCTGAAAGGTTAATCAGGTGGTTGGAATTTATTAGGTCATCGGAGCTTTCATCTTCATTCTCTGTGCATGGTGTTTGCCTGCGAGGATTCCCCATTGTCACGCTTGTAGTGTGGTATTTCCTGCGTGTTGTAGTGGGGTTCATTGGTTAGAAAGAGTGCACCAACGCGATATGGAGATTCCTCCAAAAACTAGAAATTGAGCTCCCATACGATCCAGCTACACCTCTCCTAGGAATATACCCTAGGAACACAAGAATACAATACAAAAATCCCTTTCTCACACCTATGTTTATTGCAGCAAAATATCAGAAGAGATGTGATCTTTCCTGAAGATTCCAAAAAAGAATTCATTGAAGCCATTCCAGCATTGGTGGATATTACCCCATCTGAGGGATGGGGTAACAGGTGGGTACTCATAACTTGATTCATGTTTCCACACTCCTTGATTTCTATGTGCACATTTGTAAAATCATCCCACATGCAGTATCTCCAACCCCAGGAAAATGAGTCTAAAGCAGAATTGCTACACAAAATAATCCAGACTAGGCTGTGAGTTAAATACAGGTATTCTGAAAATTTTTTACCTTGTATCAAGAGCCAGTTGCCTGCCATACTGGTCATTTTATTGAGGACAGAGCCCACCCCCCCAGGTGGGGGAGTAAGGACAGAGTATGGACAGATAGCTCAGACTATCCTGAGCCAGTCCCACCCAGGTTTACAAGTAAAACCGTCTCTATTTTGGGTAAAACCAAGTTGCAAACAAATACAAAGAAGCCAGGGATGATCTTTGTGTAACCTAACACATATTCACATGTCCTTTCTGCCCTTAATCTTGGCCTCCTTAGTCGTTATGATAGGAACCCATATAAGAAATTCTGAGGTGCTATCGGGAGGAGATGGACCAAGTCCCCAACTTGCTGAAGTCCTAGTTGCCACACCCACACACTATAGTCACTACCATGTCAATGGTCCACTTTCACCACTTCACAACTAATCTCTGCAGTCACAAAACTGACAAACACTAGCTAGCTTCGGGCTGAAATCCCTGTGGTCTCTTGGAGTGGATACCTGCAGAAGCCTCCCATTCACCCCTCTGTCTAGAAGCCCCAACAACACAATAGCCAGGCTCTGGAAACAACCAAGATGCCCTTCAACAGACGAATGGCTAAAGAAACTGTGGTACATATACACAATGGAATATTATGCAGCTGTCAGGAGAGATGAAGTCATGAAATTTTCCTATACATGGATGTACATGGAGTCTATTATGCTGAATGAAATAAGTCAGAGGGAGAGAGAGATGCAGAATAGTCTCACTCATCTATGGGTTTTAAGAAAAATAAAAGTCATCTTTGCAACAATCCTCAGAGACAATGAGAGGAGGGCTGGAACTTCCAGCTCACTTCATGAAGCTCACCACAAAGAGCGGTGAGTGCAGTTATAGAAATAACTACACTGAGAACTACCATAATCATGTGAATGAATGAGGGAACTGGAAAGCCTGTCTAGAGTACAGGTGGGGGTATGGTGGGATGGAGGGAGATTTGGGACATTGGTGGTGGGAATGTTGCACTGGTGAAGGGGGTGTTCATTACATCACTAAAACCTAATCACAATCATATTTGTAATCAAGATGTTTAGATAAATAAAAAATACTAAAAAAAAAAAAAAAAGAGTGTGCCACCCCAAAGCGAAGGGGTCTTCTGCTGCCTCTAGTTGACAGTTTTTTGGAGGTGTGCTCCCTAGGCCTCTGAGGAGAACTTCAGGCATTCAGAAACACAGACAGGCACAGAAGTTTTCCTTGAAGTCATCAGAGTATCAAAGGCACAGCAGGCCGGAGCCTCTGCAGGCCAGAGAGCTCAGCTTATTGGATGGCAACCTCCACAGCCAGAGTTTACTCTCTGGGAAGTCTCAAAATACAGTTTTTGGGGGTGCGCTCCCTAGGCCTCTGAGGAGACCTTCAGGTATTCAGAAACACAGACAGGCACAGGAGAAGTTTCCCTTGAAGTCCTCAGAGTGATCTGATCAAAAATAATTTAAAAATAATTTTTAGGGGCCGGAGAGATAGCATGGAGGTAAGGCATTTGCCTTTCATGCAGAATGACAGCGGTTCGAATCCCGGCATCCCATATGGTCCCCTGTGCTTGCCAGGAGTAATTTCTGAGCTTAGAGCCAGGAGTAACCCCTGAGCGCTGCAAGGTGTGACCTAAAAACCAAAAAATATAATAATAATAATAATAATAATAATAATTTTTAGAGAACCCATGGCTGAATTAACCATGTCAGCAAATAAAATAAATACTCTTAAACTACAAACTACGTAACTACAACTACAAACTACATAACTCATGAAACCAATATTGGCTTAGCACCAGAAAACTGTTGATGAACCCACATACGTGTATTTTTATATATTTATTTTAGTTTTGGATCCATACTTGGCAATGCTCAGGGGTTACTACTGACTACACTCAGGAAGCACTCCTGAAAGTGTTTGAGGAACCTTTTTAAGGGGCCAGAGCTATAGTACAGCAGTAGGGTGTTTGTCTTGCACACAACTGACCCAGGACAGACCTCGGTTCGATCCCCAGAGTCCCATATGGTCCCCCAAGCCAGGAGTTATTTCTAAGCACATAGCCAGGTGTAACACTGGAGGGTGACCGGTGTGACCAAAAAAACAATCAAACAAAACCACTTTATTTAAAGGGAGAAAGGGGAGAATTCAATCTGAGCAACTGTCAAACTCCAGCAAAGGGGAGAGCCCTGCCATTTGACAGTGGCCCACACAGAAGACACACAAGTCTGTGGACCGCAAAGAGTTCCTTTTATAATGGAGAGGAAGTATATGGCCTCTCAAAGCTGTATACTGTGAACAGACACGTCAATAAGCATCAGGTTCCTGAAAAACAAAAACTAAAAATATATAAATCCCATCTGACCAGTAAGAAGACTCCTAAGAAAGGAAACACTAAGTTGAAAGGACAGAGGCAACCCTATGCTTTTAACAGCATTATTCGCCAATAGTCAAAACATGGGCCATCCTAAATGCTCATGACTAGTTCTGACCATAGAGAACTAGATAAAATAGTTGTCGTGTGTATTAACAGTTTAATTGTACTTGTCTATTAAAAATTATGAAAGTTTGCGATATGGAGATTCCTCCAAAAACTGGAAATCGAGCTCCCATACAATCCAGCTATACCACTCCTAGGAATATACCCTAGGAACACAAAAATACAATACAAAAACCCCTTCCTTACACCTATATGCATTGCAGCACTATTTATCATAGCAAGACTCTGGAAACAACCCAGATGCCCTTCAACAGACAAATGGCTAAAGAAATTGTGGTACATATACACAATGGAATATTATGCAGCTGTCAGGAGAGATGAAGTCATGAAATTTTCCTATACATGGATGTACACAGAATCTATTATGCTGAGTGAAATAAGTCAGAGAGAGAGAGAGAAAAACGCAGAATGGTCTCACTCATCTATGGGTTTTAAGAAAAATGAAAGACATTCTTGCAATAATAAATTTCAGACACAAAAGAGAAAAGAGCTGGAAGTTCCAGCTCACCTCAGGAAGCTCACCACAAAGAGTTATGAGTTTAGTTAGAGAAATAACTACATTTTGAACTGTCCTAATATTGAAAATGGGGGCCGGGCGGTGGCACTAGAGGTAAGGTGCCTGCCTTGCCTGCGCTAGCCTAGGACGGACCGAGGTTGATCCCCCGGCGTCCCATATGGTCCCCCAAGCCAGGAGCGACTTCTGAGCGCATAGCCAGGAGTAACCCCTGAGCGTCACCGGGTGTGGCCCAAAAACAAACAAACAAAAAAATAAAATAAAACAAATATTGAAAATGTATGAGGGAAATGGAGAGCCTGTTTAGAGTACAGGCGGGGGTCGGGTGGGGAGGAGGGAGATTTGGGACATTGGTGATGGGAATGTTGCACTGGTGATGGGTGGTGTTCTTTACATGACTGAAACCCAAACACAATCATGTATGTAATCAAGGTGTTCAAATAAAAAAAATGGATGGGGACACATTCCAATAAAACTTCACTAACAAAAAAAATTATGAAAGTTTGTCTTTTGCAGTAACATAGATGGAAGATGAGGTGATTCAGCTAAGTGAAACAAATTGGAAAAAGGAAATTGTGGTATTGTTTTATGTGTGAAATATAAGTAACTAAAGAAACAAACTGACAACACACAACAAAAATTACAACTAGATTTAAAAATAATAAATTGATCCACTTAAGTGGAAGAAGTAGAGTAAGAGGCAAAGGTAGAGAGAGGATTGTCTACCTGATCATAGGATGGCACTATAACTTTTGCAATAGGTATAGTGAGGCTTAAAAAAACAGAAGCTATATTAAAAAAAATGAAAAAAAAATGAAGCTATATTCTCAGAACTAATATAGTATTATATAAGCCAATGACAAAGCTATTAAATTTTAATTAAAAAGTATTTAATACACAGATATAAAAAATAAATGAAAACTTTAAACCAAAAACTGACTGCTAAAAAACAATACAATACAGGGACCAGAGAGAAGAAGGTTCAAGGTGCATGCCTTGCATGTGGCCTTCATTGCCAGGTACAGCTCTAGAGGCTCCAAGCACTGCTAGATATGGTCCTGGAGTCCTTGATCTCTACTGGGATGGACTGGGTATCCCTAACACAACAGAACTGAAGCAATACTGTATCCTTGTGATCTTACACTGAATAACCAATCCAGTGGCCGAGAATACTAGAAAAAGTTCTCTAGACCTCCTGGGCACCACCTGGAAGAAAAATATATATTATTATCTCCATCTAATATGGGGCAGGGGTGCACTAAAAGTCAAAAGCAGGATCAATTAGATCATTTGTAGGATCTAAAATGCAGGAACTTTGTTCCAAAATTAAGAATTTCAAGACATGGCTAGCAAAGCACTAAACTAAGCTCAATATCCTGTTGACTCACTGCTTATACACACCCTCTGTGGCTACATGCATATGAAGATGTTCTTATTCAGAGAAGTTTAAAGACTTGCATCAACAGATCAAGAGCTGGGGCTGGAGATATAGCATGAGGTAAGGCGTTTGCCTGAGTGCTGCCGGGTGTGACCACTCCCCCCTCCAAAATAGATCAAGAGCTAATCAGTAACAGTGATATGAACTCTAACAGATTAATTTTGGAATTTAAGAACTTTCACTTTTAGGCACAAGCAATAAATTACATTTACTGAATTATTTTCTGTGTGCTCTGAATAGATAATCTCATATATTTCGTGTAATCATCTGTTTAGTCTTTGTTTTGTTTTTTTGTTTTTGTTTTTGGGTCACACCCAGCAGCGCTCAGGGGTTATTTCTGGCTCCACTCTGAGAAATCGCTCCTGGCAGGCTCTGGGGACCACATGGGATACCTGGATTCAAACCATCATCCTTCTGCATGCAAGACAAACGCCCTATCTCCATGCTATCACTCCGGCCCCATCTGTTTAGTCTTAACACTACTTTGTAGATGAGGAATTGAAGACTTAAAAATAGTGAGTAATTTAACACCAAAATGAACAGTTCCTATTTTTGCCTACCCAGCATCCATGATTCCATTCTAATAGCTTATCAAATCCCTTTGAAAAAAAAACACCAGGAGAACAGGGATGTTTTGTCCTTCTCAAAAATATCTGAATTTTCTAGAACAGTGGTAGATTACATCTGATGAATGTTTGCTGGCTGAAGTGTGTGCATTATTTCCCCTAAAGAGCAAAAAGTCCTTGGGCTTTATATGCTCACATCCTTCCTCCTGCCACCAGCACAGCAAGAAAGGACAAGAAGCACATGGCCTGAACCAGCTCTCTAGGTGACTGTAGTAGAGTGCGACAAACTGGAGCATGTTAAAGTCTGATCACTTCAATGGTTCTGACCTGACATGACATATTGCAGACCATGCTTTCTTGGTGCCAGATTCTATTTTAATTTTTGTTTTGGGGCCACACCTGACAGGGCTCAGAGATCATTCCTGGTGGGACTCAGAGGCCATATATGGTACTAGGTATGGAACTTAGACCACTCTATACATATGAAGATGCATATGATAAATATGAGCTAATATGTCTCATATAATATACTGACTTGATATAATATTTCTCTGGCCTTAATTTTGACTCGCTAATCTTCTTGCTACAGGCAAGAGTTTTTCACAATATACATATGAGTCAGAGATTCTTAAGGTAATCATCACTTTTAAAGATTTCTTTTTAAAAAAGCTATGATAGTCATGATGGTAGTCTATTATAAATAAAGGATATAGATTAAAATCCCTTTAAGGAAAGGGAAAAGGGTATATAAAGTGAAGTTCAAGAGGAAGCAGAAACAAGTTCCTGATGATCCTTTCTTTTCTTTTTTCTTTCTTTTTTTTTTTTTTTTGGTTTTTGGGCCACACCCACTGACTCAGCTCAGGGGTTACTCCTGGCTCTGCTCTCAGAAATCGCTCCTGGCTTGGGGGACCATATGGGATGCCAGGGGATCAAACCACGGTCCATCCTAGGCTAGTGCATGCAAGGCAGATGCCTTACCACTTCCTCTGGCCCCCGAGTTCCTGATGATTCTTTCTGAGAAAAGTATATGGACATTGCTGAATTCTCAGAGCAGTAATAAGAGGTATGTGTGGTAAAAGATGTCAACCCAAAAGTTCACCAAAAGAAGACTTTGGGGGGGGGAAGGGAAGAAAAGAGAAAAAAGAAAAAAAAAGAAGCCTTTTTATATGATTTTTATGAGTTTGTCATTGAAGTCTGAAGTTCCTGTATAACTTATTTTAGCTTGAATAATCTCAAACTATTTTAGATTGAGTAATCACCAGGACTCCAGAAGTCAAGAAAATAGTTTGTTCATCATAATTTGTGATTATCTTTTTTTCATAAAGTTGTTATTGTCATAAGCTAGCTGATCTACCTGATAGATATATCAAGAACACAAAAACACACACCAAGTTAAATATATCAAGGTTTCTCTTAGAATACAGTAAAAAAAAAAAGTCCTTTAAGGAAAGCTTTTCTTCTTTAAAGATTTTTATTTTTATTAAAGGACTATGAAATTTAAAGTTTTTGATAGTTGAATTTTAGGCATATATTTCTATACGAATCCCACTCCCAGTGTCTCTTCCCAACACCAGTGCTCCTATTCTTCATTACTGCCAACCCCCCAATCTCAACTCACTCTTCCCCACCCCTTAACTTCCTTCCAGCTTGGTAGACACATTACCAAGTTGGTGGTTACAGCTTAGATCTCATATTTTCAGTGTTGTTGAGTCTGTGCGTTGGATATATAGCTATCCCACTCACCCACATCACCAAAACAACTAATGCTCAACCCTAACTCCCAATCACTCCCTGTTCTCATCATATTCTTCCTTACTGCCTTTGTTTTTTTGCTTGTCTATCCTTTCCCTCCCTAAGCTCTGCTTTCAAGAGTGATCCAGGCATCCTACCTTTACTACATTACCTTCTTTTATTTATATACCACATGTAAATGAGATCATCCTGAGTTTATCTTCCTTCATTTGCCTTAGTTCACTCAACATATCCTCTAGTTCCAAAAAATGTTGCATCAGATTGCATGATTTCATCATTCCCTGTAGCTTCAGAGTATTCCATTTTGTATAAATACCACATATTCATAATTCATTCAACTGTCCTTAGACACATAGGTTAATTCCATGTCTCAGATATACTTAGTGCACCAAAAAATAATGGTGTATATTCATCCTTTAGAATGAATGTGTTTAGGTCCTGAGGGTAAATACCCAAAAGTGGAATTGTTAGTTTATATGGCAACTTAATTCTAAATTTACTGAGAACTCTCCATATCATTTTCCACAGAGATTGAACCAAACAACATTCCCACCAACAATGAATGAGAGTTCCTTTATTACCACATTCCCACTACCAGCATAAATTGTTCCTATTATTTTTGATATATGCCATTCTAACTGGTGTGAGATGATATTTCATTGTTGCCTTGAATTGGATTTTCCTAATGCTAAGTGATGCTAAACACTTTTTTGTGCCTCTACTGGCAATTTGCCTGTCTTCCATTAAGAAGTGTCTGTTCATTTTCCCCCATATTTTTATAGGGTTTTTGTAAATTTTTTGTTGATCTTTGTCAGTACTTTGTATATCCAGTAAATCAAGCCTTTGTCTGATGTATTAATGCAAATATTTTCCCATTAAGATAGCTATCTTTCGGGCCAGAACAATGGCGCAGTGGTAGGGCATTTGGTGGATGACCCAAGACAGACCGTGGTTCAATCCTCAGGTGTCAAGCCAGGAAATTTCTGAGCCCATAGCCAGGAGTATCCCCTGAGCATCATCAGGTTTGGCCCAAAAACAAACAAAACAAAACAAAACAAAACAAAACAAAACAAAACAAAAAAAGATAGCTATCTTTCAGTTTTAGCCAGTGTTTCTTTTCCCATGCAGAAATTCTTTAATTTTATATAATCTGTTTTTTGATTTGTTTTGTTTTGTTTTTGCCTTTGCCAGTAGTATCCAATCTGTGAAAATGCCATTAAGGGGGCCCGGAGAGATAGCACAGTGGTGTTTGCCTTGCAAGCAGCCGATCCAGGACCAAAGGTGGTTGGTTCGAATCCCGGTGTCCCATATGGTCCCCCGTGCCTGCCATGAGCTATTTCTGAGCAGACAGCCAGGAGTAACCCCTGAGCACCGCTGGGTGTGGCCCAAAAACCAAAAAAAAAACAAAAAAAAAAAAAAAAAGAAAATGCCATTAAGGTTCAAATTTTAGAGTATTTTGCCCATATTTTCCTCAATGTGCTGTATAGTTTCTGATCTCAAGATCTTTGATCCACTTTGAGCTGACTTTTGTGTAAGGTATGAAATATTGATCAAGCTTTAATTTCTTACACATAGTTACCCAATTATACCTGCACCATTTGTTGAAGAGGCTGTCTTTACTCCATTTCATGTTCTCAGCTCCTCCTTTGTTAAAAATTAACTGTCTACATAGTGTTTTGTCCTTGGATATTCCATTTGAATCTATTAGTTAGAAAGCCTATCTTTAGGGCCCGGAGAGATAGCACAGCGGCGTTTGCCTTGCAAGCAGCCGATCCAGGACCAAAGGTGGTTGGTTTGAATCCCGGTGTCCCATATGGTCCCCCATGCCTGCCAGTAGCTATTTCTGAGCAGACAGCCAGGAGTCACCCCTGAGCAACGCGGGGTGTGGCCCAAAAACAAAAAAAAAAAAAAAAAAAAAAAAGAAAGCCTATCTTTCGTCCAGTATGAGGCAATTTTTATCACTATAGATTTATAAATATACTTCCAAATTAGGTAATAAAATACCTTAACATTTCTTATTTTTTAGAATGGCTTTGGCCATTAGTGATCTCTTCTGATTTTATACAAACTTTGTTATTTACTTTCTAGGTTCTTAAGAATGTTTTCTGAATTTGGATGGGAATTTCATTTAATCTATATAATAACTTAGGTAAAAAAAAGTCATTTTTAACAATATTAATTCTTTCTATCCATACCATAAAATATTTTTCCATTTCCTATCTCTTAGTAGTTTAAATTTATCATGGTATATATCTGCCACATCTTTTGTTAAGTGGATTCCTAGATATACAATGTTTTAGATACTATTTTAAATGTAATTAACTTCTTGATCTCTTTCTGTTCTGATTAATTTTTCATATATAAGAATGCAACCAATTTTTGTGTACTGACATTGTTACAGCTACTTTGCTATAGTGGTTTATTGTTTCTAAAAGCTTTTTCTGAACTCTTTAGGATTTTTTATGTATATTACCATGTCATCTGAATTAGTGATAGTTGACTATCTTTCCAATTTGAATCCCTTTGATTTGTTTTTCTTGCCTGATTTCTGTAGCCAAGGTGTCTAATACTATATAGCATAAAAGTGAAAACAGTGGACATCTTTGCTTTTGCCTGATCTCAGAGGAAATGCTTTAAGTTTTTCACCACCAAGAATGATACTGGTTGTGAGTATATTATAGATGGGCATTACTATCATGAGGAAAATTCTACCCATCTCTGTTTTGTTGAAGGTTTTTATCATGAATGAATGTCAAAAGCTTTCTACACATTAACTAATAATATCATATGATTATTTTCTTTTTATTAATGTGATATATTATGATCATTGATTTGCATATGTGGAACCATCCTTGTATCCCTAGGATGAATCCCACTTGTGCAAAATGTATGTTGTTTGAATCAGTTAGCTACAATTTTGTTAAGGACTTTGCATCAATGTTCACCAGGGAGGTGGATCTGGAATTTTCTTTTCTGGATATGTTTCTGTCTTCTTTGGGTATTAGTGCAATGTTAGCTTCATAAAAGGTGCTAAGAAGATATGTCTTTGATGTTTTCGAAGAGCTTAAAGAGTAAAAAGAGTAAATCTTCTCTGAAGTTCTGATAGAACTCACCAGGGAATCCATCCAGACCAGGATTTTTGTTCTCAGGAAGATTCTTAATTACTATTCAATTTCCTTATTTGTGATTGGCCTACTTACACTTTTTACTTCCTCCTCATTCAGATTTGAGAGAGTACATGACTCTAAGAATTTATCCATTTCTCTTAGGTTCTCCAGCTTAAAAGTAGAGTTGTTCATAGTAAAGTCTCATTATATTTTAAATACTGAAGGATCCATTTGTAATGTCTCCCCCTTTCATCTCTGATCCAATTTAGTTGAATGTATTCTCTCTTTTGTGTGTGAGTCTATGCTAAAAGTTTATCTTGTTCTTTCAAAGAATCAACATTTTTTAAAAATAATATCTTTATTTAAGCACCATGATTACAAACATGTTTGTTTGTAGTTGGGTTTCAGTCATAAAAAATGTCACATGGCAAATACTTATTAATACAGTTAAATATTCACATGTAATTTTTAAAATTTTACTCCAAGATGCAAACCAACCTCTTGAAATAAGTAACACTAACATTCAGTGTCCCTCAAAACTAAAAATATACTTTCTTGAATTAAAGTCATTGCTACATATTTGTAATTTTTAATACATAATATTCAATGTTGTTTCTTTGAACATATAAACTAATACAAATACACACTCATTAATATCTTTAATCTTTTTTTTCTAAGACCACTCATTTGGCTGAGTTTGCAGAGACTAACAAAAGAGACTTTTTCAGAACTTGTCTGATAGTCAAAGGGATCCTTTTGCACTGGGAGCTGCGTTCCTGCAAAGTCAATTTTACCAGACCCTGCCCCTTGGAGTCTGGATTTTCTTTCTCAGAAAGTGTTATGTAATTTCAGACTAGTAACCTATGTCCACAAATGTTCTGTATTAGAGAGTCTATCTGAAATGGTGTTGTATTTAAGAACTTAAAAAACTTATTTTTATGTCAGGAAATATGAAGGTTTATTATTTTCAATGATATTAATGTGAGAAAACTATTTTGTATATTGATTTCCTCTCTTTTTATTAATTAATAATTAATGAATTTTAAAACTACTGATCCAAGTAGTACCTTTTATGCTCATTGGCAGATTGATTCGCTCAAGAAAAGTTCTGTTATTTTTATCATCCTCAAGAATGAGAAGGAAGGCCTGGAGAAGAAACAAAAGGATTAGCTTTGTTCACTCCCACTGGACTTATCAGTTTCCCATGTGAGTTGTTTGGGATCTTAGAGAAAATGGATGAATCTTGTTTTAAAAAAAACTTTAATAGGATTAATATCTATTTCAAATATCAAAAATAGAACTTTAGTTCTATTCTTGCTTTCATGGAGGGAAATAAACCTCTTTGCCTATATTTATGTGCCAAGCTTCTATTCTGTCGCCTGCTCACCCCTCCTCCACCTCTATCACACTCATATTTCTATGACTAAAAAACAAAACCAGGGGCTGGTTACTGAAACAGTATCATTTATTTGTGTTCTTCAAGCAGCCTGCAACACAGCCAGAAGATAATGGACACCTCATTTATTCAAGCTCTGAATGATCATATTTAATCTGCTCTGACAGCTGTCTTCCCCATATTAGCATTGCAAATAAGTTCGGTTTTGTAATGGCCTTCTATTGAACATGATTCAATTATGTGTGGTCTGTATCGGAGCAGGATGCAGTGTTAGTATCTATAGCAATATTTCTGCAAACTGCTGCTCTTTACACTTCTCACATTTAAGCTCGCTGTTTACCACCATCCTTTCCTTGAACTACATTGAACTCCCTACACTTGCAAATAAAATAAAGAGGAATGAATGTAATTTGAAAAAGCAGTTATGGGGGCATATAGATATTACACACCTCCTCCCCTTTATATATATAATCAACCAGGAAGCACTTTGAAAAAAATTGCCAATTGTCCCATTTTAAAACCCAGATAATAAAGTCATTATAGCAAATTAAACGATTAGAGGATGCCAGACACTGGGTTCATTGCCTGGTTTTGCATATCACTAGCACACTACTGAGCATTAAGGCAAGCGGTCTGAATGCAGCCATTTTCATGTAATGAAGTTGAGAAGCTATGTCTGGAAGAAAGGAAGCTTCTTCAGGAACTGAAGTAAGATTCTAAGGTGACCTGAGCTCAGCGCAGGGTAGAAGGCAACCCTCTTACTTCAAGAAAAGCACAATACACTTACTGGTTCCACAAGTTCTCCTGCAGATGTAGCACCACCTGAGTGTGTTGATGTTCCCAGTCTTGGCAGCCAAGGAACCAACATGTTAGGGTAAGACAGAAGAAAAAGGCAGCTGAGTGGGAGAAAGGGGCTGGCAGTCCAGACACCACAAGATGTCATCACAGATTCTGCCTCCACTCCTATCTAGGCCTTAGAGATCTCATGGGCTCTCTGGCCTCAGGGATATCGCAAGGGACTCCTTGGAGAGTTAAGAGTCATCCCCTTTCACTATAAAATCAAAAAAGATTTGCCTGGACTGGACTTCTGAATTTCATTTTAGCAGGAAGGAGTGACTAAGCAATGGATAGGGTGAGGAAACCCAAAGGTCTTGGGCCAGCACTTTTCCTCCTTTAGCTCTGTCTGCCACAGGGAAGGCATATCAGATCAGATGCTCAACCAGGTGAGGAGCTTAGTGAAGTGAGCTGCCAGGTGTGCAGTTACATTCAATTCAGTAAATGGTTAAATAAGCATACTGATTTTATCCAACCCATATCTTCCAGAACAATTTGGCTCATGAAAACATTAGGCATTCTAATCCCAATCTATCTGATGGTTGGGTTTCTCGGTTGGTTATGAACTGAGAGAGGAGGGGAGGCATTATCTAACTGACACCAACCTTTCCTAACTAACTAGTAAATTCTTCCCCTGCACTTGGTCTTTCACTTCATCTGGAATTATGCATCAAAGACTTTAATGTGTTGGGGCCAAAGCAGTGGCGCAAGCAGTAAGGCATTTGCCTTGCCTGCACTAGCCTAGGATGGACGGTGGTTCTATCCCCCAGCAACCCATATGGTCCCCCATGCCAGGAGTGATTTCTGAGCGCATAGCCAGGAGTAACCCCTGAGTGTCACCGGGTGTGGCCTAAAAACCAAAAAAAAAAATTTTAATGTGCATGCAAATCTCCCAGAATTCTTGTTAAAGTTGGAGATTTGATTCAGTGGGAACGTGATGGGGCCTCAATCTTGTATTTCTAATCTTCAATCCACACTTTGACCCATGGGCAATAAGGAAAAGCAGAGTGTTGTGCACCCTCTTCTATTTCTCATCATGTGGAAATCACCTTTGGCTTATTAGAATCATCTAATTGGAAACTGGGATCTTCCCAGGTGATATTCAGGGTTTACTCCTTGTTCCATGCTTAAGGGTGATTCCTAATGGTACTGGGAATGGAACTAGGGTTGGTTATAGGCAAGATAATTCTCTTACTCCAATATAATCCCTCTGGTCCCAGGAAATCATTTTCTCTCTGTTTTATTTACTTATTTATTATTGGTTTACAATATTATGGGATTGGAAATGAGTTTCATGCCCTTTACATATATAATATCACTTCTACCACCAGAAGACCCCTCTATTATTCTTCCTACCATCCTCCTCATTCCCTCTGATAACTACCATAGTTTTCACTGAACCTAGACATTACTTCTATTGGGTTTTGTGTATTTATTTGCTTCTGTTATTTATATTCCACAAATAAGCAAAAGCCATCTGGAAATCATTTTCACATCCTTATTTTTGCTTAGCATAATAACCTCAATCCATACCTTTAATTCTAAAAAACACAATTTTGTCTTTTAAGTGAAGAGTAGTATTATATTGAGAGAGAGAGAGAGAGAGAAAATGAGTGAGTGAGTGAGTGAGTGAGTGAGTGAGTGAGTGAGTGAGTGAGTGAGAGAGAGAGAGAGAGATGTTAGGATTTGGTGAGTTAACCAAGTTATAGGATATTACTAAAACACCAAGATGAGAAAATGAACATGAGCAAGAAATACTAAGCAGTAAGAATCCCTATAAACAGTCTCATTCCTCATTATTCACTATGACACACTAGCAGGCAGTGTATATCCCTCTTCCCTACCCACCTTCTAATCTAATCTCTAATCTAATTTAATCCCCCTCTTTTTCCCTCTAATTCCCTTTCACTCTGAAGTGAAAATTTACTAAGGGTGGAATATATCATACTAAAGCATCAAGTCTGCTATAATGGATGTAATAGCTTTATGTGAGGTTTCACAGATCTGAAAAAGCCTCTAAAATTTGTTTCCCTATTCCATTCTGATTCCTCGCTATATTGATTTTCTGCAACTGTTTTTCTTAGGCATATAAAATAAATTATTCTAGTTGGCTTCTTTGAAGAGCTGCCTTGAAGTCTACTTTAACTTATTCACTTTGCTACAGTTACACTATAATCCTTAATAGAAACTTTGACTTTTCCTTTCTCCTTTTTCCTACTGTGCTTCCAGAATTTTAATTATATTCCCTTTTAGTCAGCTTTAGTGATACTGCTGGTATCATATCTCCATCCTGTATTTTTATCTCAGAGTTTCCCACATACCAGGATGAATTCACCCCCAAATCTGAAGTGACCACTTCACACTCATCTGCTGTTCTCTGAACTGTCTCCTGTTCCATGAAGAGAAAATGAAAACTATTCTATAATAAATCCAAAGTATTTCTGCTTTCTCCTTTATCACAGTGCAAACCCCAAGTCTCTGCTGCAGCTCCCATCTTCAGTCTGAACAAAAACGGACTTTCTGCCACTACTCTCTATTCTGTCCCATTGCACTAATTTGTCAGCCAATTTAGAGACCAAAGACTGAAACAGGCATTTCCCTCTCTGAGTGTCACTGGTGAAAAGCATCCCTTTGTCCATCACACTGGCAACCAGCTCTATAGAAAGAAGGTTCATTGAGTAAATATACAGATATAATCACTGACAAAAATTCTAAAATCCTGTGTTATATGGGTAGCCATTCCTCCTAGAAATCCCATAAAGGCACTTAGATTTCACACCTTACTGCTTTTACTCTCGTGTACCCCTCCCTCAGTTCATAGTCACAAGCCCTGGCATATTTACCTCATCTCCCATTCTTCTCACTTTTTATGCTCTCTAAGAGGCCTAGACTCCATCAAGAGCATGCTGCCTGACTTGCAGTTATCCTTGACTATAGCTTCTTTTACCCTAAAAGTGACCATGCCTAGAATAATCTCAAATTCAGCTTTAGGCTTTGTGCATGCATTACTTCATATTCCTCCTCAATCTCTTCTTCTTCTTACACCCCTCCCTCAGCAAAGGGAGGTAACCAATGGGCAGAACCTTCTCTTCCAACACAGTAACATAGAGACACTTCCTTAGCTTTGGGGCCATCATTGGCCAAAGCTTACTTCACAACTTTCCACTGAGGTCAAAAGATCTTTTGATAGGAGGCACTAAACCATGCCTCTGAGTCTCTAAGAGACACCCATGCCACTCCAGAATACTCCAAACCAATCTTTGCAGTACTTGGCAGGAGGTTGGCTACACTTCAGCAAAATGCTCTGTGCTGAAAGACATATTTTCCATTGGTACTTTGTACAGCTAAGGAAAATGCTGGATATACTGGCACTGAGGAAATTAGTCAGAGTTTAATTCTACTAATAAATTGCCTTGGGCTCTATGGCTCCACAAACTGCCCTAGAGGACTAATTTAAATTGCAGGTGTACTGTAAGCCTTTAGAAATAGAATTATATTGAAGCGTAGGCTTCCATAAAATATCTTTGCTCTAATTGTGAATCTGTTCAGCACTCAGCATCTTTTCTGTAGCAATGCAAAACAATACTGAAACTTATGCATTTGTGGTGAGATTGAGGCACCAGACAGGCACAAGGATAACACAACACATGTTCATTTCTTCCCTGGGTATACTCTGTTCTTAATTTTCTAACCCAGCATTGCATTATAATACTTGTTAATGCACTGAATTGACTTATTTGATGTAAAGTATATTTTCTACAGATCAGCACGTTGTTATTAAATTCAAAACTTGGAAATTCCTTTTATTTTTTAAAAAGCTTTCTGTGGGGTCAAAGTGATAGTACAGAGGTAGAAAGTTTGCCTTGCACACAGCTGACCCAGGATGGACCTAGGTTTGATCCCCAGCATCCCATACAGTCTGCAAGGCTGCCAGGAGCGATTTCTGAGCATAGAGCCAGAAGGAACCCCTGAGCGCCACCAGATGTGGCCCTAAAACCAAAAAATAAAATAAATAAAGTAAAGCTTTCTGGGCCAGAGTGGTGGTGTATGCCGTAAGGCGTCTGTCTGCCTTGCACGCACTAGCCTAAGACGGACTTCAGTTCGATCCCCTGGCGTCCCATATGGTGCCCCAAGTCAGGAGCGATTTCTGAGCGCATAGCCAGGAGTAACCCCTGAGCTGAGTCAGCGGGTGTGGCCCAAAAAACAAAAAAAAAAAGTAAAGATTCTTGATAAAGTAATATTTAAAATGCAAATATATAGTGTTGATAGTATAATAATTAGTAATAAATGTCCAGGACTTACCATTATTTTTTAATTTTTAGAAAAGAAAAAGATGTCTCCATTTTACAATTTTGGATCATTATATTCCCCTGCCCCAGAGTTATAATGAATTTTCTCAGAACTTTAATCTTCACAGTCTGTACTCCCTATTCTAATATGATAAGCACCATTTTCTTTATTTCTAAGAAAGTAATACACCAGTTCATACATGAGAAATACCTCTACTCAATAAAACAATAATAATAGAAGTCAATGAAAAATAAAATAAAATGTCAACATTCCAATGATTTCTTATACATCTATATGCATATAAATGAATCCCTTTGAGTTTGTATATGCAGATATTTTTCATAATTTATTTTGTATATAATAGATATTATAAATTAATTTTCCATTTAAAAAATAATGCTGAATGATTTTTCCATGTACTTTTTACCTATGTTTTCCCTAACTACATTTATTTACCTTTTCACAAGCAAATAAATGCATTATTTAATCACAAATACATGAAAAAACTAAAGCAGTGGATTATTCCATTAACTACATATTTATTTACTTCTATTTAGCAAATAATTTCATAATCAAATTTATCTTTTCTCAAAAAGAAATAGCATTCAGAGCAAGGTGGTTTTCTCAAGAGTAGGGAATTATTTACTTCTTGGATTTAAGAAAAACACCAGGGGGACTAGGAGACACTTTGGCAGTTAGGGGTGCACGCTCTAAGTCTGAATTTGAATCCCACCAACATATCGCCCCAAGAGTACCACCTCCAACTCCACCAATGTAGCTCTATAACCCCCTGAGCACTATTAGAGTGACTCTACTAGAATCACATGGTCTAGGGGCCTGCGAGGTGACGCTAGAGGTAAGGTTTCTGCCTTGCAAGCACTAGCCAAGGAAGGGCCAGTTGAATCCCCGGCGTCCCATATGGTCTCCCCAAGCCAGGGGCAATTTCTGAGCGCTTAGCCAGGAGTAACCCCTAGCATCAAATAGGTGTGACCCGAAAAACCAAAAAAAAAAAAAAAAAAAAAAAAAAAAGAATCACATGGTCTAAGTAGCAAAACAAATATTCAGCAGAAGCATTGAACCATTCAGCCTAGAAAGTCAGGCTGAGATTTTTGTTTTGTTGGTGCTGAAGGCTTAATTCTGCCTCTGAACTCAGGGATCACTCCTAGTAAACTTGGGGTACTATAAGGGATGCTGGGGATCAAACTTAGGTCAACTATATTTAAGGAAAGTACTTTACCCACTGTATTATCTCTCCAAACACCCATCAAGTATTAAAAAGAACTATCCCAAATATTCTGGGCACTGCTTAAGAACCCCACCCCAAGAAAACAGGCCACAATTTGTATTAAAAAATGTTTTGTTTTGAGGCCATACCCAGTGGTGCTTAGGGCTTACTTCTGTCTCAGTGCTTAGGAATCACTCCTAGCAGCCTGTGAGGATCATATGAAGTGCAGGGATCAAACCCAAGTCAGTTGTATATAAGGTAAGCACCCTAGATGCTGTTATTATTGCCCAGGTCCCTGTATACAAATATTTAATTCATTAATGTTAAAATATGACTGATGTTAGAGATAGTTTAATGAGTAGAGTACTTGCTTTGCATATAACCAACCCTGGTTCCATCCCCGGTATTCCTTGTAGGTCCTCTGAGTACCATCAAAAGTAATTCCTGAATCAAGCATCAGGAATAATCCCTGAGCACTGTTGGGTAGCTCCCCCAAATTAATTAAAATAAATAAAATTACATAGATCTATTAATTAATAATGCATTGTATTACATTATTTTTACTGATATTATTCTTTCCTCATATAAAACTTGTGAAACTATCAACTAATGCTTCTAAAATCATTCCCAATCTTTGTATATGTTTCAATTTTTAAAAATAATCAAAAATGCTATCAAGCAGATTCCCTTCACCCTAAAAATTTAATCAAAAAAATTGCAGAGATACAAAGAACTGCATGCCCTTGTTAGCTTTTTTAAAAAACTGGACAAGCAATTTAGCACTAGAAGAGAGATCCCAAATTCATTCAAACATGGATGAAAAAAAATCTATTGTCACTATAAAAGAAATCCTTTTCTTAAAACAGCTGCCAAAGAGAAGCTACCAGCTGGCCTGTTGATTTGGCTAGTAAAGCTGGCTAATGTGGAGATGATTATAAAATGGCAATGTCCCAGGGGCCCAAGCATCCCCAACCACCGTCTGCAGAGTAGGTGGCAAGCAACTCAAGTCCCTGGGGGCAAGTCCCTATTTTCCAGGCTGGCTGGCACAAAATACACAAAATTGTTCACAGCCAGCTCTGGCTATAGCATCTTCCAAGCAATTTTCCCAAGCTGAATTCTAAACATGGACTGAAATAAGTGAGGTTGAAGTAGGCTTCACACTCTTGGGCTTTTGGACTAGTTCTCTCCAATCATTCATATGAGTACTCGGCTCACACCCTGTGTCCAGGGTGCAATATCTACTAACAGACAAAGAATGATTGTGATGTTTTAGTGCCTCAAATATTACATGATAGTTAGGGATATAAGACCATTGACAAAATTTCATTTCAGGAAATTCTACCAAAATGAATCTGACCTAAGTGATAACTCTTCAGAAATAGATATTTTCATATGAGACACAACCTTTATTCACATTTATTCACTATCTCTCCCCAACCCCATGCATACCTGATTTCTTTAACTAGAAAAGGGGCCCTTCTCTAATACAAGACCTTTTCTACTTCAGAAAGAGGCATGAGTTTCCTCAGCTACACACACATTTTGTAGACTGAGAACATTCATATGCATCTAAGCTTCATTTCTTTCTCAGAGAAGCAAATAACTCACTTTCACCAATCATGTTTTGCATTCTTCCTGCCTACCTTAGGATACATTAATCATCTTTTTAAACGTCAGTCTCTTACATTTCACTGGCTTCTTCCCCTACTCCATAAAAATATTCAGGTTCTTCGCTCAGAAATTGCTCCTGGCGGGCTCAGGTGACCATATGGGACACCGGGATTCGAACCACCGACCTTCTCCATGGGAGGCAAACGCTTTACCTCCATGCTATCTCTCCGCCCCAGCTACTACTTTTTTCTTTAAATCAACTGAAGGCATAAATATGAACGACATGAAATATGAAAGGATAAAATATAAATATGAAACTTTACAACTGTCCACTGTTGTATTAATTATTAATTAATGAGTCCTAGTGTTGTGGGTGGAGGGTGAATGGATGGTGAGGCCTTTCTCAGCCCTGCCCAGTGCCTGCAGCCCTTTGGACCCACGGGTCTGTGAGTTCAGGATAATGGTGAAGAAATGATCCACAGGCAGTCTGGTAAAGTTTCAGGAGACATCCAGTTTTATTACAAGGCGCTAACTGCCATGCGCATATTCTTCACATGGCCTCTAAGCTAAGCAGCCTCTTTGCATCCAACCTGTCTCTGATCTCCTTCCTTGCTGTGTCTGCAACTCCTCCCCCAGGCAACTCTTAATTACCATCCACAGATCCCTCCCAGCTGTAGGAGGGTCTCACCATCCAGGTGAGTTTAGCATTTGGAGTTGGAGGAGGGTAATATTGTCCACATCTTTTAGTTAAGTCTCTTTATCTAAACTATTCAAGTTAAACCCTATTTCCTAATATAAGGTGTGATGAGCACTATGACCAAGAATGAAAAGTCCTACAATGTGTTGTACCCTCTGAGTACAACAAAAATTGTGTGATCCTCACAGGCAAGCATGCAAACCCCATTATTACAACATCAACAGAAATAACATAGAGCTGGTAGGAAGTATAATTTCTTTTGGCTTTAGGATCACACCCGGTGGCACTCAGGGGTTATTCCTGGCTCTGCACTCAGAAATCACTCCTGGTAGGCTTGGGGCACCATATGGGATTCCAGGAATCAAACCACTGTCCATCTTGGGTCAACTGCATGCAAGGCAAATACCCTACCACTGTGCTATCTCTCTGGTCTCAGAAGATATAATTTTTATTTTGTTTCCAGTGATAACCCTGAAACACTTTCTAAAAGTTAGTTTCCTTATTTTTAAGATTGGGGCATTAATACTGCTTTACTAGGATGAAAGTTAAGCCACTCAAATTATAGTGGGTCACCATAAATACATAGTCCTCTCTCACATAATGGTTTCAAGATGAGTAATCATGGCTGCTTTATTCCATGTGATCGCTCATAGAACTTGGATTTTTTATGCTTTGTTAATAAAATTTTAATATGTATGGGAGTCAACAGAGACTTCTTAAAAGTGCTTGTTCTTAAAGAGTGCATTGTTCTTAAAAAAAAAACTCTTAAAAAGTTCTTTTAAAAAAGTTCTTAAAAGTGCATTGTTTCTTGGTTAGAGCCTAACATTCAGTATTTCTAATAAACTCCCAGAAAAATGATGCTAGGCTATCTAACCATGGGCCACACTCTAATTAGGAGATTCCAGGGTGTTTGTCTTTGGTTACTAGACCAAAGTTGGGTCACAAGCAACTCCAAACTCTAAAGGAAAAGATGACAAGTGGAAGAGCACATAGCCAATAACATGAATCAACATTGGAATTGGTCCTTATCTATTCATAATCTAATGGCAAATACTGGCCACATGACCATGCCTGAAAGAACTAGACATTATTTTAGTGAGTATTCATTTTTAAAGAAAAAAATGAGAACAAAAAGCTGATATGTTTCAGTATGGCATTCTTTCTAAAACCAAGAAATTATTGGAAAATAGTTCAGTATATCACATTCATTGCAGCTAAATGGCTTAAAATGATGATGTTTTATTTCAACTGGAACTAAAACAGTTACTTGAGAGGTGAAATATTGTGGATTCTGGTTATATTGAGACTTCAGGAAAGCAATAAATGTTCCTAACAGACATAAAGGGCACCAAGAAATATAGGACAATCTAGAGCACTCCAGATTTGGAAGTAGTTATAAGTTGCTCTTCCATTGCTAGGTCTATTTTTGGCTCTGGTGGCAAATTCAAATATAATTCACTATCCATGACAGAATTCCTGCAAGATTTTGTATTATTTTACCTTGTGGCAACCAGGCTATGCTATATCTACACACAAATACACACACATGTATGCATGCGTGCATTTTCTTTACTATGTACACTCTAGCATTCTATGATAAATTACATTTTTCTGAGTGCTGTGGTATCTTTAGAAAATTATTTAATCTTTTATGCCTTCAATTATATGTCTATAATAACAGAATATAATGTTGAGATTAAGTGAGGGAACAGAGAGACCTCAATTGCTTTGCATCAGGAAGACTAGGTTAGATCCACTGAGCTAGTAGTTGCTTCTGAGCACCACCAAGAGGAGAAAAGAGTAGAGAAAAGGAAAGAGGATGGAAAGGAAAACAAGAGAAGGAGAATTTAGGGAGGCTAATGAGAGTACAGCAGGTAGGATAATTATCTTGCACATCGCTGAGCTGGTTCAAGTATGAGTATAGATCCATGAGTAAGCACTGAGCATTGGCAAATTTGCCCCCCCAAATATATTAAGAAAATATATTTAACGTATTTATATAGTACCTATACAAAGTAAGAATTTCTTGGAAATGTACCCTTTATATATTATACTATCCTTAAATGTTACACTATGTTTTATATACATAATATGCTGTGTATGTAAACTAAATAGATATACACACAACTTTATGTCATTAAAATGCTGACTTCACCTGACTCAGCCCAAATTCCATATTTTCCCATTTTGGTTCCTGTTTAACTCTTCTCAAGAACTATTCATTAAACTATTTATTGATCCTTCAACCATACAATAAGAACAAGGAAGCTCAAGTTCTATATATGATATAAGCATCCCAGTATGATGGATGGAAAAGATATACCCATGACACAATTGGGCACAATTATATAAATTGCTCATGAATTGTTCTTTTATGCAATCCCAAGATTAGAAATATGCTTCCTAATCATTATTAAAAACATTAAAGACTCAGAATCACATATAAGAATTGGGAGGATTAAATTATATTGCAGTTGTCTCCCACCAAACAGGCACATAAATAGGTAATCAGAAAAAACTCACACTTGTTGGGCACAGGTTAAGTGCCAGAGTTTGTTCTAATTATTTCCTATACCAAACTATTTTGTCCTCACATACACCCTTTCAAATGGTGCATTTATTATTCCCATATTACAGATGAGAAAGACATTTGAGGAGTTAATCAATAAAAGAAAGAACATGTCTGAAATATCATAATTTGAAAATGGTAGGTGCATGCCTTCAATGTAGTTCTTCCCAACAGTAAAGCAAACAACAGAGACTTCCACAGCTCTCTTCTACCCAGTCACGTAATGATATAAATCAATTGTGCTATTTCTGGGATCATAATTTCAGAAACTCATGACACTGTTATATGGAGATAATTTAGCCTTCTAAGACCTAACTCTCTGTCTACTAGAGCACATTTTGAGATTTTACAAAAGAAAAATCTAAAAGAGCTATATTTCGAGTCAAACAGGATACGGTCTTTTTACTATACTTATATTGCTATGCAAACGTTAAAAGATTCCCATTAATTCTCAGAATTCCCTTATATACTAGTTTCTCTCAGAAGTAGAGAAACCACTATAGCATTATAGAAAACTCTTTAACATGGGGATTTCTTGTGTATTAAATCTTATAGGTATTTTAATCTTATAGGTATTTAAGACTAGATTTTTTTGTATATGCCCACTGAACAACCTTAAAGAAAATAACATTTCTGTGCCCCAATCTATAGTAATCATGAACAAATAGATTTGAACTGTTAGGGTTCATGAACTTGCTTTCTCTCTCTAAAAAGAAATAGTATCTGGGACCAGAGTAATAGCACAGCAGGTAGGGCATTTGCCTTGCACACAGCTAACCTCAGTTTGATCCTTGGTACCCCATATGGTCCCTTGACCCTGCAGGAGTGATTTTTGAGTGCAGAGCCAGGGATAATCCTTGAAAACCACTGGGTATGGCCCAAAAGCAAACAAAAAATTATATGTTCATAAATGCAGTTTACCTAATAAACACTAGTGAAATGTATTCTTTATTGCAATGTATCTAATAGTAACATATACACCATTGAAATACAACTAATATTTTAAAAGAAAAAACCTCAGTAGGAAAGGAAAAAGATCTTGACAATATGCTAAAAGAAGTAAGAACCAAGGACTATTTTATTTTCAGAAATTTTTAAAAAGAAAGGAAATGAAAACATTAATGAAGAGTAATGTAGTAAAATGTTTTTTGCCTTTCCAAACCTACCTGCACCCACAACAAATCTTATTATCAAATTTCTTTGGCAGTGAAAACACAACACCTCACTGAAATTCTAGTATATGCTTATTATTTTCCAGTGAACAATACATAAAGTTTTTAAGATACAGGCCCATAAGGGAATGGAAAAACATTCCATACTCATGGATGAGAGAAATCAATGTTTTCAAAATGACCATTTTATCTAAACTACTATATAGTTTCAATGCAGTCCCTATTTAAATCCAGACAACATTCTTCAAGAATTTAAAACAATCAATTATAAAGTTTGCCTGGAACCATAAAAGACCTTGGATAGCCAAATCTATATTGAAAAGCTAGAAACTGGGAGGCATCTTATTTCTTAACTTGAAGCTCTACTATAAAGCCATAGTGATCAAAAAAGCATGGTATTGGAAGAAAGACAGACTTTCAGACCAATGGGTCAGAATAGAATATCCAGTGACAAATCCCCAAGTATATGGTCAATTAATCTGTAACAAAGAAGCCAAGACATGAAATGGAAAAAAGGCAGTCTCTTCAACAAGTGATTTTTGAACAATTGAATAACCACATGTAAAAAATTAAAGATAAGTTCACATATCAGACCTTACACAGAAGTCAATTCAAAATTATCTAAGACCTAAGATTACACCCAAATCTATAAAATTAAATGAGTAAAACATAGTTAAAATACTACAAGACTTAAACCTCTAAGGAGTCTTCAATTATAGGATGTCAGTGGCAAGAGTTAAAACATCAAATCTGAATAAATGAGACTACATCAAACTAAAAAGTTTCTGTATGGCAAAAGGACGGTGCTAAAAATCAAAAGACAGCTAATTGAGTAGAAGAAAATGTTTGCATTCAACACATCAGATAAAGGATTGATATCTAAGCTATGCAAAGTATTCACAAAGGTTAACCCTACAAATATTAAAAACCCCTTTAAAAAATGGGACAACAGACACTTCTCTGAGATGACCAACAGGCACATGAAAAATGCTCATATCACTTATTGTTAGGGAAATCCAAATCAAGACAATGAGATACAGTCTTACACCAGTGAGGATGCACTTGCTAACCTAGGACAGACTGCGGTTCAATCCCCATCATCCAATATGGTCCCCCAAGCCAGGAGCAATTTCTGGGTGCATGGCCAGAAACCCCTGAGAGTCACCGGGTGTGGCCCAAAAACAAAAAGCAAAATACCAGATTGGAAAATTTCCAGGAATTCCCAGAGACTGATTGGAGAAAAGAATTAAAGTGCCGTATTTTCCTGTCTGCTTATTCAAGAACACTACTGCCTTTGGACACTGCACAGAATCAGGATGTCCTTCTGACCAAGGATCCCTCTGACTAGTGAGAGTGTTCAGTGTGTACCTCCCTCACAAATTGGCCTGATGATTCAGGGAAACAAAACTTGAATTTGACTGCTTCATTCAAACTTCTGGCACCATGCAGGGCATATAGTTTGCATAGTGAAGCCTATGAATGAATACTTTATAGTATACAATAAACTATGACAGTTGTAGAGAACTTTTTTGTTTTATATGGGGGGGATCCACCTACTGATATTCTGGGATAATTTTGGCTCTTTGTGTAGGGAGATCGAGGGGGGATCAAGCAGGGGTCCTCAAACTTTTTAAACAGGGGGCCAGTTCACTGTCCCTCAGACCATTGGTAAAACAATATAGTAAAACCATATAGTAAAAACAAAACTTATGAACGAATTCTTATGCATACTGCATATATCTTATTTTGCAATGAAGAAACAAAACAGATACAAATACAATATGTGGCCCGCAGGCCATAGTTTGAGGACCACTGATAGGGGGATCCTGAAGGTGTTCTGGGGATCATTCAGTGTTGGGGATCAAGCCTGGACCTCTAGTACAAGTTGTGCTCAGCCTTTTGAACCATCTCTCATTCCAAAATCTTTTATTCTTTCTTTTACTCTTTTTTTTTCGAGGGGGGGGCACACCCAGCAGCACTCAGGGGTTACTCCTGGCTCTATGCTCAGAAATCGCTCCTGGCAGGCTCAGGGGACCATATGGGATGCAGGGATTTGAACCACCAACCTTCTGCATGCAAGGCAAATGCCTTACCTCCATGCTATCTCTCCAGCCCCTCTTTTTCTTTTTTCTTTTTTTTTATATTGAATCACTGTGAGTTGCAAAGATACTCATGATTTAGTTTCAGGTTTAAAATGTTCCAAAATCAATCATTTCACTAGTACCCCTTACCTCCATCCATAGCCCCAGTTTCCCTCTAACTCCTCTCTTCACCCCCAACCTGCCTCTGTGCCTCTCTACCATTGTCAGTGTTCTCTTCCCTAACCTATGTCCCCTCCCCACCTGAGTATCAATCTTTCCACTGAAGACCAGTTCTCCTGCTCTTTGTTTCTGTTGCCTTTGGACATTTGAAATTTCCCTATGAAGTTCTTTTATATTCCACATATGAGAGAGATAATTCTGAGTCTGTTCATCTTCCTCTCTCTTACTTCATTCAACATGATACTTTCCAGGTCTATCAATGTAGCAGCAAATTGTATGAATTCATCTTTTCTTATGGTCAGGCATTATTCCATTGTGTATATGTACTATAGTTTCTTTGTACAGCCATATGTTCTTGGATACTTGGGTTGTTTCAGACTTGGGGAAGCCCCAAAATCTTGCTCTCAAAGTACAGATACTTCTACCCGCAGTTTTGATCTCTCAGATGCACTTTTTCCTAATACAGTCATAAAAAGATAAGCCCAAACAACATTGTCAAGAAGGTAGGTAGCTCAATGGGTTGGGCAGAATACATGTTTTGCATACTGGAAGCCTGGATCAGATATCTGACACCACATAGTCCTCTAAGCACTGAACATGGTCTCATGAGCAATGGTCCTCTTAGCACTGCCAAGTATAACCTCAAAAAAAAAAAGCAGTAAATATTACAGGATTTAGTTCTTTTCTATTTTCATTTAGTTGGTTTTAAAAGAACTCATGCTTATGGTAACACTATAAAAATATTTGGTGTTAAACAAAATTTTTCACTCAGTTTTATAAAACAGCAGAGGCTTCTTTCCACCTACAAGGAATGTAGGTATAATTTAAAACCCAAACATATAGATTCACATATGAGTATGAGTCTATTTCAGAAAGCATATTACAGTAGCAACTACAAACAACACAAATTGAGAAATGACTAAAGAATTCCAAAGTGGGGGCCAGAGCAATAGCACAGTGATAGGGCATTTTCCTTGCATGCAGCCAATCCAGGTCGGACCTTCATTCTCCCCAGCATCTCATATGGTCCCTGGAGCCAGGAGTGATTTCTGGGCACATAGCCAGGAGTAACCCCTGAGCATCATAGGGTGTGGCCCAAAAAGGAAAAAGAATTACAAAGTGTTTATTTACATGAATTATGTTACTATCAACAGTCTTTGTTTCATAGAGTAATCTGCTTTCAATTATATTTATTTTCCTTCTGCCATTAAGTTTTCAATATATAAAAATTTAAATAGGTGAGTATCTTCCTTAAATCATTCTATAATGCTGTCACTGACCTGGCTTGCTCTGCCCCTTACACACAGGGCCTAATTTATCACTTTTCCATCCACTTTCTACCCTTCATATTGAATTACATCCAGTACTGAAAAGGTGCCAGTGAGTTTGATCACCACAGCAACCCTAGAAAGTACCACAACCAAGATTTATGTTTCTTAACTGAAAGTACAACAGTGAGCATGTGTGCAAACACTACAACTAAAGGACTGCAAACTTTACGAGCTTTATATTCCAGTGTTTGAACAACCCCTGAAAAGCATCAGAATAAAACATGTGTGCAATCCTGATCACTACAACAACAACAATAATTAAGAAAAAAGAAGAGTGGGAAGAGTACAAAAGTAATTATTAAATACATTTTAAAAAATACATTAAAAAATTTAAGTGCACAGGGCCAGAGTGGTGGCACAGCACATAAAGCACCTGCCTTGCATGTGATAGCCTAGGACAGACCACAGTTCAATCCCCCAGTGTCCCATATGGTTCCCCAAGCCAGGGGTGATTTCTGAGCGCATAGCTAGGAGTAACTCCTGAGCGTCACCAGATGTGGCCCAAAAACCAAAAAAAATATATTTAAATGCTATGCTCTTTCTCCACTGAGCTTTCAGAGTACTTTTACCTCTGACCTTCTTGTCATCCACATTCTTGCCATCTATAGTTTACTGATTTTAATTAATCTGTCAAATTTTAACAAAGGGTTAAGTCTCTCCAGAAAGACCTTTCTGAACATCATTATCACTGTAACATGAAGGTAGGAGTCTCCTCTGTCTGTCTCACTAGATCTAGTTAACACAGCCATAAGGTCATTTATCTCCATAAATTACTGCTAGATACCTACATGGATTCCTAGATAGTAGCTGCTCAGTAAGATTACTGAAAGATGTATGTCCCCAAAATGAATGGTAAATTAGAAAACATCAGGGAAGGCGGTTTTGGAAGTATAAACTCTGACGCTTTTGCTAATCCATTAATAACTTTTACTCCTAAACTTAAAGAAGAAAATCTAATGTTAACCCTTGACAATTAGAGCAGGAAGTTTGAAGGAATTTTTGATTCCTGTGCAGAAGTCTCTGTGATTGTTTTAAAACACTGGCCCCACAATTGGGCCTTGCAGGATATACCTTATAGCCTGGAGAGAATAGGTTTTTGTCTCCAACTTCTGTTTATCAGAGCTCTAGGTTTTTGATGTGCATAGGATTGGAAAATAAACAAGCTGTTTGTCTATCACACATAGCTCCAGTTTCCATGAGCCCCTGGGGATGCAATTTGCATAAGCAAAGGAGGTTGAAAATTCACATTTCTCTCCCAACCCAATATCATTTCACCAGCTCAGATGTTTTGCCTTCTAGCCCTACCCTCTTCCAGCCCACCAGCACAACGGTTTTATCTTTTTTTTTTTTTTTTTTTTTGGTTTTTGGGCCACACCCGTTTGATGCTCAGGGGTTACTCCTGGCTATGTGCTCAGAAATCGCCCCTGGCTTGGGGGGACCATATGGGACGCCGGGGGATCGAACCGCAGTCCTTCCTTGGCTAGCGCTTGCAAGGCAGACACCTTACCTCCAGCGCCACCTACCCGGCCCCAACGGTTTTATCTTTTTAATTGGAGCCACTAGGTTAAAGCTCCTGGAGTTCATTTCAATCAAATAAAAATTGAATGTTCCCCTCTGGATTCCCCAGTGGCCCATGAATAGCACAAAACTAGAGGCACTGAGAAACTTAGTTGATGAGCAGCTAAGACTAGAACATATTGAACCCTCCTTTTCTGAATGAAATTACACTATATTTGTAATACAAACCAGGTAGCTGGAGACTTTTATCTGATTTAAGAACTGTCAATGCATCCATGGTTCCTATAAAGAAATCACAGAATGGCTTACCATCATAAGTAGCCATTTCAAAAAATGGCCTTTGATAGTAATTGACTTGAAAGACTCTTTTTGCCACCCACTGAGTGGGAGAAACTATTCACCCAATACCCATCAGATAAGGGGCTAATCTCCAAAATATACAAGGCACTGACAGAACTTTACAAGAAAAAAACATCTAACCCCATCAAAAAATGGGGAGAAGAAATTAACAGACACTTTGACAAAGAAGAAATACACATGGCCAAAAGACACATGAAAAAATGTTCCACATCACTAATCATCAGGGAGATGCAAATCAAAACAACGATGAGATACCACCTCACACCCCAGAGAATGGCACACATCACAAAGAATGAGAATCAACAGTGTTGGCGGGGATGTGGAGAGAAAGGAACTCTTATCCACTGCTGGTGGGAATGCTGTCTAGTTCAACCTTTATGGAAAGCGATATGGAGATTCCTCCAAAAACTGGAAATCGAGCTCCCATACGATCCAGCTATACCACTCCTAGGAATATACCCTAGGAACACAAAAATACAATACAAAAACCCCTTCCTTACACCTATATTCATTGCAGCTCTATTTACCATAGCAAGACTCTGGAAACAACCAAGATGCCCTTCAACAGACGAATGGCTAAAGAAACTGTGGTACATATACACAATGGAATATTATGCAGCTGTCAGGAGAGATGAAGTCATGAAATTTTCCTATACATGGATGTACATGGAATCTATTATGCTGAGTGAAATAAGTCAGAGAGAGAGAGAAAAACGCAGAATGGTCTCACTCATCTATGGGTTTTAAGAAAAATGAAAGACACCCTTGTAATAATAATTTTCAGACACAAAAGAGAAAAGAGCTGGAAGTTCCAGCTCACCTCAGGAAGCTCACCACAAAGAGTGATGAGTTTAGTTAGAGAAATAACTACATTTTGAACTGTCCTAATATTGAGAATGTATGAGGGAAATGTAGAGCCTGTTTAGGGTACAGGCGGGGGTTGGGGGGGGAGGAGGGAGATTTGGGACTTGGGTAATGGGAATGTTGCACTGGTGATGGGTGGTGTTCCTTTTATGACTGAAACCCAAACACAATCATGTATGTAATCAAGGTGTTTAAATAAAAAAAAAATTAAAAAAAAAAAAAAAAAGAAAGACTCTTTTTATAATATTTCCATTCAAGCAACAGAAAACACTTTGCCTTGTCAGTTCCTTCTTTCAATAATAGATTCCCCATGCAGTGGTTTTAATGGACAGTTTTACCTTAGAGCATGGCAACTTGCCCACCACGTGCCAATAGTTTGTTGATGTGGTCTTATGTCCAGTTTGCAAAATGTTTGCCCAGGCATATTTATACTCTATATTAAGTATACAGATGACATTCTGATGGCCTGCTCTATAGAGAATTACTATGTTTGTATGAATATATATGTCATCAGTTGTTTTCAGGTGCTGGTTTAACAATAGCCACAGAAATAATCAGACTTTGCCTCCATTACAATACTTGGGTTTCTTATTGGAGTGTTCTTCAGTGCATTCCCAAAAGATTATTGTCAGAAAAATATAAGGACTCTTAATGATTTAAAAAAAACTCTTAGATGATATAAATTTAATCTGTTTCTCCCTTGGGATTCCAAACTCCAAACATAGCAACTTATTAAGCACACTGAAGGGAGACCCAGACTTAAATAGCCCCAGGTCTTTAACTCAAAAAAAAAAATGAAATTGCATTTTTTTCATGGACCAGCTCCAAAAGTCCTATCTTTCCAGGTTCATGCCTAGAGAGATAGTGTGGCTTTTAATTTTTGCTTTTAAATTTTTCAACTACTCATTATTTTCATGTGGTTGCTATTGCTCAGCTATCTGGGCCTCTAAATGAGTTTATTTACACAATAAGCATGCAATCCAGCACATTTGTGCCCTATTTGGAATTGATCCCTGCTCTTACTATTAAAGCAAGGCTCAGAGCAGTTTCTTTATTAGGTTTTGATCCTTACATAATAGTCCTGACAATTCCCCACCCCCCAAAAAAAGAAAATAAAATTCATATTAACTTTCAGTGATCCCCTTCAACAATCCCTATCTTATATTTTAGGAGAACTTTCCTCCCATTATCCATCTGAAAATGCCTAGGATTTCTTCAAAAGGACACATTTTGTAATCTCCTATAATAGCCGTTCCTCCTGTATACCTGCCACGCCCATGTTTTACATTGACGGGTCGTTATCAGGAGACAGCATCACTGGCCCTTCACTAACCACAAGAACTGCCTACAAATTACACAATTGCTCAACAAGAGGAACTTGCTACTTAAAATTACTATCACATGTTTCAGAACCATGCAATGTAGTAATCGATTCAGCTTATGTGATAGCATTGTTCCCAGGCATAGAGTCCCAGGCCTCTTTAAATGCTCATTACCCAATCTTCAAGATTTGCTGCCACAAATACAAGCCTTTCTGCAAAAAAATGTTCAGAGCCAATTTTCATCACTCATATAAGAGCCCATTCTGGCCTCGCAGGCCTATAGCTCAAGGAAACGAAACTGTTGACCATTTATCTATGCCATATTTAAGTCCCCTACAGAAGAACATTCAGTACTACATACAAATGCCTGCTGCCTGCATGTGAACTATCATTTTCCATGGAGGCAAGCTGCCAATAAATGTACCATTTGCATGCCTTTGAATAAAAGAACACATGTATCTGGGGCCAATCCCCAAGATTTACACACAATGATTTATGGCAATTGGATATTACACATGTCGACTTTTTTCCAGAGAAACCCTATCTTCATGTGGTAGTTGAAACTCATTCACATTTCATAACGGAAACGCCATGACTTCTGAAAGAGTTAAAGCTGTTTGGACCTGTATGCTACAATTATTTTCTGTCATGAGCATCCCCTAATTCATAAAAATGGACAATGGTCCCACCTACACCAGTAAAACTTTTCAATAATTTTACAGAGAATGGTAAATCAAACATATCATTGGAATCCCCTACATCACATGAGGACAAGGCATAGTTAAAAGAGTTCTCAGAACCCTCAAAACAATTATTCAAATGCAGGAAAATAGGCATGACATCTACAGGCATTTTACCCTTAACTTAACTTCCTGAATTTTCACCAAGAAGAACCCTACACAGCTGTAGAAAGACACTTTAAAGAAGATGTTCAAGTATAAAAACAATTAGTTCACTTATTTGGGTAAAAATAGATAATGAGGATTAGAGCAGTGGTGCAGCAGTAGAGCATTTGCCCTGCATGAGCTAACCTAGGACGGACTGCTGTTCGACCCCCTGGAGTCCCATATGGTTCTCTAAGCCAGAAGCCATTTCTGATCGCATAGGCAGGAGTAACCCCTGAGTGTCACCGAGTGTGGCCCAAAAAACAAACAAAAATAAAGGGGGGGGGGTAATGAATGTATTACGATATTTTCCAGCATATAAGATGATTTTTTAACCCATGAAAAACTTCTTAAAAGTCAGGGGTCGTCTTATACTCTGGTATACGGCAGGCTGAAATTTACTCCAGCTTCAGGGACGAGTGACTCAACCCCTCTTACCGTTGCATCCCATCCAGCTGCCCGGCGTCATCACTCAGTCCTCTGCTTGTCCTGATTAATCTTTCAGGACACACAGAGGAGCTGAGTTAGCCAAGCGCTGCATCCCATTCAGCCGCCAGATCTCATTGCTGAATTGTGGCTTTCCAGTGCTCATTCCTCTGCTTGTTCTGATTCATCTTTCAGGGCACACAGAGGACCTGAGTTACCGAGCACAGCATCTCATCCAGCCAGCTGCTCTTGGAGAATCCCCCTCTCCCTGCTCTCAATGAAGATCACAATTAAAATCATAGTCACTCACTACAAATGACAAATGTGCCGAAGAGATAGCATGGAGGGTAAGGCATTTGCCTTTCATGCAGAAGGTCATCAGTTCGAATCCCGGCATCCCATATGATCCCCTGAGCCTGCCAGGAGCGATTTCTGAGCATAGAGCCAGGAGTAACCCCTGAGCGATATCGGGTGTGATCCAAAAACCAAAAAAAAAAAAAGAAAAAAAAAAAGAATGACAAATGACAAGTGTAAAATGATTGTTGGCACTCCAAAGTCTAGCTTTATTAAACATATACTGTTAACCTTTGAGGGTTCTACTCTTTTTCTCTTACTTTTTTAATATCCATTTAGTGTGCATTAAAGGAGATGTAGTCTTATACAGCAAATATAGCCCAATATTTTAACAGGAAAATATTTAAAATATTTAACAGTAAAAGTAGGGGGTCATCTTATATGCCCAGTTTTTTTATATGCCAGAAAATACTAGTAATCTCATTTAAGGTAAAGGATATGCTTATGTTTCCACAGATGGCAACCCTGCCAAGAAACTCAGGCCCCACTACACTTGTCAGAAGCAGGATTCTCACACACACACACAAAAAAAGCTCAGGCACCGGTGCAGGATAAGACTGTAAGCCTCCCCTCAGACCCAACACAGACTACTCAAAAGTATGAGAGCAGAAAACAAACTGCTACCTCATCAGATAACCAGGACACTAAGCCAACACCACACACTGAAGCAGAGACTATCAGGAGTGAAATGACCACTGAAACACACAGCAGGATTCTCAAAAAAAGGACATGAATTTGGAAATTACCACCTGTGCTCATAATACATCTTAAATGTTTTTCCTATGACAGAAAGTGGATGAAAAAAATTACAGACCTACATGGACTTTTCTTTATAAAATCTTGACTTGTCACAGTACACTGTGGATTCTAAGGACAACCCTGAAGAATACAGGGTTCTCTGTATTCTGTTTCAAACCATTATGGTGAAATAGAAAAGGATCATTGTCCTTTGTAAAAAATGTAGCAAGAAAACATTGGTTTAAATTTGATGATCAAGAATTTCAGAGGGGGGCTAGTGAGGTGGCACTAGAGGTAAGATGTCTTCCTAGCAAGAAAAGACCCTGCCGTCCCATATGGTCCACCCAAGCCAGGGACAATTTCTGAGCACTTAGCCAGGAGTAACCCCTGAGCATCAAACAGGTGTGCCCCCCCCAAAAAAAAAGAATTTCAGAGGGCCATGGGGCTGGAGAGGTGGCGCTAGAGGTAAGATGTCTGCCTTGCAAGCGCTAGCCAAAAAAGGACCGCAGTTCAATCCCCCAGCATCCCATATGGTCCCCCCAAGCCAGGGGCAATTTCTGAGTGCTTAGCCAGGAGTAACCCCTGAGCGTCAAATGGGTGTGGCCCCAAAAAAATAAACAAAAAAAAAAGAATTTCAGAGGGCTAGAGTGGTGGCACAAGTGGTAGGGCGTTTGCCTTGCACGTGCTAACCTAGGACGAACCGTGGTTCTATCTCCTGGCATCCCATACGGTTCCCAAACCAGGGACAATTTCTGAGTGCATAGGTAGGAGTAACCCTTGAGCATCACTGGATGTGGCCCAAAAACAAAACAGAAAAAAGGAGTTTCAGAAATCTCCAATTCATGTGAAATTTTCAGCAGCTGATAATCTTTTTTTTTATACTTCAAAGAGGCCTGCTACACAGATACAGCCATTTAGATTAAGTGGGTGTTCAACTAACTGTTCTTTATAAATGTCTATAATAATGTTCTAATGTTTTTACTCACAGAAACATCTGTAGAATGTGTTTGGAAAACATGGACTCCCATTACAGTGTTCACTAGTAGAATGTTTTATTGTCTGAATTTCTATTCTATTATGATTATAGTAACCTTTTAATGTTTTTGTTCACAGTGATCCTCAGAGATATAGCTTGTATGCTCTGGTTTCACATTACAGTGATATATACTATGGGATGCTTTATGCAGTGCTCATTATGATGCCTTAACAAATATTTTAAATAATTTATTTCCATTTAATTATGCCTGCTTGTACGATCTAATGTCTCTCTCCACAGATATCCTTGAATAAGTGATCTGAATTGCATGAATTCTTGCTACAGTGCTCAGTCATTGAATATGTTTTTGCAATTTATTTTCAATTCATGCTGGTTTTCTATTATATCATACACCTTTGTTCTGAGTTTGCCTTCAGGAAAGGAACCTGAATAATAATATATCAATAATGTGATACTATACTCCAAGATGTAGACTCTTTTTATAGTGCCCATCACCATATTTCTTAGTATTTTAGCTTTGAATATTATAATAGTTTTAAGGATGACGGGGTCGGCAGGGTGGCGCTAGAGGTAAGGTGTCTGCCTTGCAAGCGCTAGCCAAGGAAGGACCACAGTTAGATCCCTGGCATCCCATATGATCCCCCCAAGCCAGGGGCAATTTCTGAGCGCTTAGCCAGGTGTGGCCCAAAAAAGCAAAACAAAAAAAATGTTCTATGCATGTTCTAAAACATGAAGCCTTTTTCAATAAAGTTCTCCATCAATGTTGTTTGCTCCAGGAATTGAAAAACTTTTCCATTTGACATGCCAGCCTTATATTTTAAAGCACTTTGACCCATTTCAGCTGGGTCAGTTTTTCAAATGCAACCTATGGATCGATCTTTTTTGATTATGTGTGGGGTGTGTGTGTGTGTGTGTGTGTGTGTGTGTGTGTGTGTCTGTGTGTGTGTTTGATGACCACCTCTATGTTTGTTTAATGTCTGTCCATATTATACATAAAGTCTATCCATATTGTATATATATGTTATATATATCCTTCTGTTGTATATACCCCTTTTTTTCTCCCCCTCCCCAACTTACCACTTTACAAATCCTTTTTTATTGTTTTCTTTTACTCTCTCGCCCCTTATTTATTATTTCTCCCTAGTTAAATCTTTTTACTCTCAGTTCTTAACTCCTCAGAAATCCCACTCCCCATCTACAACCCAACTCCTGTTCCACCCTGGGAAGAAAATGCCGCAACCACTGTTGCTGATGTGTTTTCAGCAGCCCTCTTCTCTCCTACACCCCTTCACAATTGACCATTGCCCACAACTGGTCTCAGCTTTTGAGAGACCCTCAAGTCTAGGACATTTTCTGATCTGTGATTACTGTAAATCATTTTTTCAGACTCCACATCTGATGCTGTAATCCAGAATTTATTCTCCCTCTGACTATTTTACAAGACTTATACAGGATATGTATATCTACTTTATATATTTCTTGGTGTATTTCCTCAATATGTACAAATCTTTATTGTATATTTCATTATGTATATGTAATTTTCCCCTTCTCTTTGGATTTGCTAGTAGGAATTAATAGTAGATAGTATAGACAATACTATCTTTAAGTTTTGAGTTTTTGTGTTTTTTGAGTTTTGTGTTTTTGATTTCTATCTAGGTTATAGGAATTGTTTGGTTTGTTATTATATCCCCTTAAGCTCTAATACTATCTTGTGGCACTGTTCTTTTTGCATGGTACATTAAAATGGGGAAATTTTAGATAAAAAGAAGAGGTACTATCCATTAGGGATGGTAACTCCAAAAATTTTTGTTACAGGACAGCCTTCCACACTGAATAATTTCCATAGTGAGTTGACTTGGGATTCAAGTACCCCTGAACCTTGCCATATTTGGATTCAGCACAGTTTTCTTTACCTACACCAGGAATCTACCTACTACTAGGACAGGGTCTAGAACTGCCTTATTACCTACTTGCCCCAGGGTGGCTCAATTGCCACCCTGATAATGACTTGGAAATCATCAACGACTTGCTTTCAAGGCAGACACCCCTCCTTCACCACCTAATAGTGAGATAATACCAGAAGATGCTTCAAGACATCCTTACTTCGAGGTAGGAGCTGTGCTATCACCAAGATCTCTAACTACTGACCACAACAACTGTAATTAAGAACCTTTCCTGGGACCATGAAGAAAGATTTTTGGGGTTAGAGCAAATTCATATGCCTATAGCCTGTTGTTGATCTTCTGGCAGGATGCTTCATGAGTAGGGATACCCTGTTTTTAGGCTAAAAGTTTTTTGTTCTATTTTTCCAAACTTTGCTGCACCTATGCAAAAAAACCTGCCACCCCCTTTTATCTTTTAGATAGAGGCATTCACCTTTGTATTAGAGCCTTGGGACGCAAATTACTTTGTTTTACCTCATATTTTTTATTTTTCTATAAAGTTCAAAAGGAGGATATGTTAAATTTATTGGTTTCCATTCTATTTAGGATATCTTGTCACTTGCTGAATGGAAGCACCTTCAGATGAAAGCATTCTTTGGATTGGTCTCTTATCCTTCCTGTTCTCCACTACAGAGGGAGGTCTGGTTCTTCCCAGGGAAAAAAACCACTTGCGATTTCAGTTTTCCACAAGTAAAGTTTCTGCTTGTTGGTCTTAGTGCTAGCAGCAGAAGGCTTACAGTGGAAGTTCCTGAACCTGTTTTATCTCCTTAACCATGTATAGATTTTTTTTTGTCAGCATTTGCTTCCAGACCCATGTATCCCCAATTAGCTAGGATTGAAGCATGAGGCTTCCTCTACACTGAGACTGGCACACATCACAAAGAATAAAGTCAGTGCTGATATGAATGTGAGGAGAAAGGGACTCTCATTCGCTGCTGGTGGGAATGTAGACTGGTTTGGCCTTTACGGGAAACCATATGCATGTTCCTCAAAATATTGACTAAAAATTACTCAATATGCATTCTAGGGCTTTACCCTAAGAACCTAAAAATGCCATGCAAAAAAGCCCTTTGCATTCCTATGTTCATTGCAGCACTATTTACAATAGCCAGAATCTGGAAATAACCCCAGTGCTCTAGAAGAGATGAGTAGCTAAAGAAACTGTGGTACATCTACACAATGAAATACTATAGAGTTGTTAGAAAATATGAATATGCATATTATTATGCTGAATGAAATGCATAACAGAGAGTGAGACAGGATAATTTCACTTATTTGTGGGGTATACGGAAAATAATAGATAATATGGTAATAACATCCAAACAATAAAGATAAGGATCAGGAGGACCATCCATGGCAGGAGCTTGCCACAGACTGTTAAATGCAATTAGGGTAGTGAATGGTCCATGGTCACAGTGCTATTTTGAACTGATCACTCTGGACAAGAACTAGATGCTGAAAGGCATAAAGTGATATGCAGTAATTAGCAGTAATGCAAACCACAGTGTCAAAAATGAAGAAGTAAAATACCTGTCCCAGAGGTAGGTGGGGGAGGGTAAATGGGAGAGAAAAATCAGGACAGTGGTGGCAGGAAATATACACTGTGCTGCAAACTAAAGTGTCTAAAAGGAAAAAAAAATAAAAAGAGGAGAGAGAGAGAGAGAGAGAGAGAGAGAGAGAGAGAGAGAGAGAGAGAGAGAGAGAGAAGAAAAATGTATGTCCCAGGACAGCAAGGAAGAGGGCATCAGGGAAGGTGAGAGAAAAATTAGTGACATTGGTGGCAGGAAATGTGCACTGGTGAAGGGTTTTGAACACCTTATGACTGTAACTCAATCATGAACAACTTTGTCTAAAAAAATTGTTTTATGAACAACCTGGTAACCATGGTGTTTACATTTTTACAAAATGTCATTTCACATTTCTGCAGGGTGGGTAGAGGGGTATAAAGATAGGAAGACTGGAAGGATTGACTTTTTCTCACACCAGTAGTCATTAGACATTAGCTATGGTTCCAAGTTATTTTTTAAAGTTAACTTTCAAGCTTCCTCTGGTCAGTTATAGATATTTCATCTCACACAAGCATGTCACATGATTTAAACAATACTATATATGACTTTAATTTCTACAGTATTTCAAATGTGTAGTTTCTGTAGAGGGATTTTTAAAACCTTGCTCCTTGTGATCAATAAAGATTTAATGATGACAGTGATGATCTTGATGATAGTATTGAGGAAAATAAATAATATTTAAAAAGATGACATAATACTTAGAACTCCAACTCGTCCTCTAAAAGCTCTAAATATGTTTTACACAAGGCTCGTTTTCATAGCTGAACAACATCATTGAAAGAAATTCCCAGTTTTAAAAAGAAAATCAATTCTGAAAAATGTTGTTGACATTGGTGACCCCATGGAAATTATTTCAATCTATGAGCAATTTGTTTCCAGTCTTGTGTACAGCACAGAAAATTCAGCCAGCTCTCTATCACACACCAACTATCTTGGCATTCACTCTCTTTAGCTCATCAAGATACAAAGATGATCTAAACAAAACAACTACACTGACATTTTCCTCAAATACCATAATAATTGTTAAATTGGACTCTACAGAGACAAAAGAAAAGTTTATTTTCTGTTGATCACATATATCTCTTATATTATACATGACAAAAAAAGGCCCACACAACACTATTATTCTTCACCAGGCTGCTTCTGCCAACAACTGTGACTGATTGGGGTTCACATAAAGTCCTCTGCCTCATATGAGCATGATAAGAGTCGAATTAAATGGACTTGCAACACAACAAAGAACTCCAGAAGAGAATTTGTTTTAAACTCAGCATTTTGATAGAACCTTCTTCGTTGCAACATGCAACTTCAAATGATATGTAAAGGTCAAAAGTTAATCAACATCAATTTAGCATGCATATTGAGTAATTTTTAGTCATTATTTTTTATTTTCAAATGAGAAGAGGCAAAATTTCAGATTAGTGAACCATTTGCTAATCATGACTTTCAGAGACAAACATCTCATGTAACATTGGTGCTTTTTTTAACCTAAAATCATTATAAAACATGTAAGATATAAATGTCTATGTCATCATTTTTGCTTATTTGTTTTATTAAAGCATAATTGACATTAAAAGAATAGTCATTAGGGAGCCTTCAAGCGGAACCACCTGAGTGTGATCCTTGGCATCCCAAAAGGTCCTCCAAGCCTACCAGGAGTATTTTCTGAGCTAGGAGTAACCCCTGAACATCACTGGGTGTGCCCCTCACCAACAAAAGAAAACAGCCATTAATTAAATTATGCAATTTAATCCATTTTAACCCACATATGCATGGGTGAAACTATCAACATGGTGAGCATAGACATTATCCCAGCATTTATATTTTTGTTTTTCTTTTTTGGTCATACCCAGTGGGGCTCAGAGTTAACTCATGGCCCAAAGTGTGTTCCTGACACACTCAAGTTACCCTTCTCTATTCTTCCACATCCCAGTGCCAACTACTCATCTATTTCCTATGAATATTACAGATTAAACATTCTATATTTTTACACAAATAAAATCTCATACACAAATTAATTTAAACTGTGTTTACTTTGAGCTTATATTTGTTTTTCTGTTTGTTTGGGGGACAAACCTGGCTTACTCAAGGTTTACTATTGTCTATTTGCTCAGGAATCATTCTTGGAGATGCTGCAGGACCCATGTGTGATGGAGGGATCAAACTCAGGTCAGCCATGTGCAAGGCTAACCCTTCTCCACTGTACTGTCTCTCGGGTTCCCCATTTTTCAATATATATCAATCCCTACCAAACAATACTTAGACCTGGCAGTACTTGGAGTCCCCCCATCAACACAGCAGCACCCATTGGCATGAGATTCACTTCAGGGACTCTTACACACTAGACATATGAGCTACCACTATACTAAGTTCCCATTTTAACATGGCTTTTTTGACTCGGGATCACTATTTTCTGATTTATCCATGTTGCTCAAATAACAATTGCTGATTTCTGTTTGTTGCTTAATATGCAACATTGTTTAACTCTATAACAGTTTGTCTAATTGATGGGCATTTGGACAGTTTGTTGCTGATTATGGTTATTACAAATATATCTGCTGTAAATATTTGAGTTTAAGTCTCAAATGGATATTTTAATAAAAAATCTAGGTAGGTAATACTTTCTTGTTTCCAAATGATTAATATCATTTTACACTCCTCCTTTCCCCACACTGTATAAGAGCTCTAGCTGTTTCATATTTTCACCCACACTGGTGTATTTTACAATAAACATCATAACTAATATCCCACTCTGCAAGAAATTTTATTATTATAAACAGAACTCTTAAAATCATGCAAAGATGGAGTTGCAATACAAAATTTAGAAAAGGAAAGAGGACATTTCCTTTAAATATGGGAGATGAAACACAAGTATTTGTCTCTGTTTAATAATTATCCTTATTAAAAAAGAGAAATAAAATATAAAAGATGAGACCCCATGAATTCATAGAGACAGTGACTACAGAAATATAGACAGAAAATGAGAGGCAAAGAGCAAAGTTTGGAATTTGGAAAACTTAAGGATGAATGGTCATTAATCTTGCAGACCAGAGAAAATTAGAAACAAAACACCTAAAGTAAGGAAAGTGAACAAGACTTCATCAATTCTATAGGAAAAACCAGGATACTAGTTTTCTCTCATTATAGGATACAGAGAGAAGCTGAAACAGGAAAAATAGCTTCTTTCTACTTGCATCTCTTTTTATGATCTCACTGCATGACCAAATTTTGGGTTTTCTTATGCAGAACTTGAGGTGGTTTCTAGTAGCATTCTAGTAGCAATGGTACCAGGACAGAGTCAAATGCATGGTACTTAGAAATTTCAGAGTATCATTTCTACCATACTCTCTTGGTTTGAATATTCTTGCAAGATTAAAGAGTTTAGACTTTATCTCTCAGCAATCAGAATGTCATGTTGTAAAAATATATTAAAAGAGACATATTGATTAATGCAACCATTTATGAAAAACAAAACCTGCCACCGTCACTAATTTATTTGACAAAGTTATTTTATAGATAAAGAAACAGAAGCCCAGAGTAGTTTATATGATCCAAATCATACAATAACTAGCAGAGCAAGAGTAGATGTCTTACCTCTAAGTTCATGTTCATTCCCACTAATTTCCTAATAATTCCCATTTTGCCTCTTAATTTTTATAAAAATGTACACTGATTGGAACCAGAGCAATAGCACAGTGGTAGGGCATTTGCCTTGCATGTGGCTGACCCAAGATGGACCTGAGTTCGATCCCCTGTGTCCCATTTATTCCCCCTTGGGAATGGGACTTGGGAATGGAACGTTGCATCTACAAAAGTAAAAGTGATGGAATTCAGATCATAGATCTGAAAATTTGCCAAGATAGTGGACTATATAAAATAGCACATTATATTCTAACATGTTCAGTGGCCTAAGCAACAAGAACTGCAGCCAAGGCTTCAGCTACAGGCTGTGTTCAAGTCCTCAGTGGCAAAACTGCTGAGTGCTCAGAGTACCTGCACACCTGAGATAGGCTGTGGCCTCAGGTTCAGTAACAGAAATCTTTGAGGTGGAGTAGTTCATCCCCCCTCCTTCCTTAGTTTAGTCTTTTCAACATATCCAGTGTGCTTCCATTCCAATCTCATATCTGGCTTGAATTCACACAGTGGTTTATGGAAGATGGTATTAATGCATACTCAGAACTTCCCAGGACAGCATCTACCACATCAGATGCTGCATTCAGTGAGCTCCCTGGTATTATATATCTTCGTGTAGCACAGAGAAGTTTTTGTGCATCATAAGGCATCTCTATGAGAGGCGATGATTAACTTTGGAGGTAATTGCAAAAAATTGTAACGCCAAGAAGGCTGATTCCAGGAAGGATCTGAGTAGGGACTTTCCTAGAGTAAACTAACAAACAATAATGATAGCTCCAGTGACAGCAATCAACTTTAGCACAACTCACTGGCCACTCCCATGTAGTTCACTACATTCGTGAGAAACCTAACACTGACATCAAATTTCAAAGGAAACAAAGCACTTGCCAACAGAAGATTTTTCCAGAGTCTCTTCAGATCTATGATCTGAATTCCATCGCTTACTTTTGTAGATGCAATGTTCCATTCCCAAGTCAAGGTTGTTTCCACCAAGTATATTCCTGCTACAAGGACTTTGAAAACATTCTTCTTTGTGGGAGTTTTCCTAAGTTACAATAGGAACCCTTCCAGAATATCAGAAAAAGAAAAATAAAATGTTCTTAATCTTGAGATTGCTTTATTTGGCTTCTAATCCGTCTAGAATAGTGTTGCCTGTAATGTGAAATAGTCCATTTTTTCAGTGCCACTTATTTAAGATCTATACTTTCTTTTTTTCTTTCTTTCCTTTTTTTTCTTTTTCAGCCACATCCGGTGATGCTCGGGGGTTACTCCTGGCTATGCGCTCAGAAATCTATCCTGGCTTTGGGGGGCCCTATGGGATGCTGGGGGATCAAATCACGATTCATCCTAGGTTAGCACGTGCAAGGCAAATGCCCTACCGCTTGCGCCACCACTCCGGCCCTTAAGATTTATACTTTTATTATTGATTTGCACTACTCTCTGTGTGATATATCAATATCCTACACATATGTGATCAAATTGTATATCATTGTGCTATTATCACCTTCTTTTCATTGCTATCACTTCATATTAAGTGTTCTTACTAATGGGAAAACCTCTCCTCAGATTTATTCTCTAAATTATTTTGGTCCTTCTTGATACTTCATTGTTCTTAGTGAATATATGTCCCCTTTTAAATTTTAGGGGGAAAAAACTGGCAAAATTAGATACGTGGTCAAGAAATAGAAACATCTAGTTATAAGCCTTGGGGATATCATGGATGCTCTAATAATTATATTATAGAGCTCCTAAAAGTTGTCAAGAGAATAGATCCTGAAAGTTAATGAAGGGAACTTGCAAAATAGTACAAAGGATAGGATACTTTCCTAGCATTTGGCTGACCCAGGTTAGATCTCCAGCACTGCATACAGTTCCCTGAATTCTGCCAAGATTGATCATTGAGTGTAGAGCCAGGAATGAGAACAGAGCACAGCTGGGTGTGACCCAAATAACAAAATAATGTATGGTGATGTATAGTAACTAGGTTTATTATGGTTATCACTTTATTATGCTTACAAATAGTAATTATTGTTTTATATTACATATTAATTATACCTTGTGAAACTTTTTCAAAAAGAATAATTTGACATTAGGATTAATTTGGCATAAATAATGTCAAATTTGACTACTTAGCCATAAACATGTGACCCATATCTATTTATTAATATCTTATATCTGTTAGCTAAGCTTTAAAAGCAATTCCCTTTAATGTCCTATACTCTTTCGTCAATTATATTTTTAGTAGCTTAGGTTTTTTATTGTTTTTGTTTTTTTCTTTTTTATTTTTTCGGTTATTGGGCCACACCTGGTGGCACCTAGGGATTCTCCTGGCACTTCTCTCAGAAATCACTTCTGATAGGCTCAGGGGACATTATAAGATGCCAGGGATCAAACCCGAGTCAAGCCACATGCAAGGCAAATGCCCTTCCCACTGTGCTATTGCTCTGGTCCCTATAGTAGTAGTTTTATTAACTAAATCATGGACATGATTTTAGAAAGCAATATTATTAGTGGTGGTCATGTTGTGACAACTTATTTCCAAAGAGATATGAAAAACCATAACTAAAAATATGCAGACATTGCTTCTTATATTCTCTTTATTTTATATATATTAAACTTTATACCCAATGACATTAATTAACGGACATAAATCCTAAAATTTTTCAAATACTTTTTAATTTTTAGACACTACTTACACATCAAATATATGAATCATATATTATTTTCTTTTTTTTTAACTTTGGGGTTTTGTTGTTGTTGTTTGGTAAGCCCCAAGCATCAACACAGGGTAGTACTTGGGGCTTATTCCTGGCTCTATGCTTCATGGTCACTACTGGCAGTGCTGGATGGACAATATATATAGTGCTGAAAATTGAACCCAGGCCAGCTATGTGGAAGGCAAGCTCCTTAACTATTTGTACTATCTCTGCCCTTATTTTTTTTCCTGAGTCAACTGAATATAAACAGAAAGGGGAAAACATTTTCTTCCTGTGTGTTCGTTATGAATACAAATTGCTTTTTTAAATTCACAATTGAAACTCTACTATGAGGTTGTATATCTATAATAACTTTCAGTGGTGGTGTTGGAGGATGGTTCATTTTCTAGTCATTCTTTACACAATAGGCAAAAAAAGGAGATTAAAGTGGAAGCTGGAGAATGTCATTAATAACTTGTGTGCTAGGCCAAGGAGTTTGAATTTTATCTGAGAGCAATTCACTTAACTCAAATTTGCATTCTGGATTTGCATGAAAAAGAGCTCAAGCTTACCACAATGGACTCAGCATATGTCCTCAAGGCAGAGACCAGTTAAAATATTTTACAGTAGCTCCTTAGTCTATAAACATCTTGAGACAAAGATTGTTGGCCTTGCTCACCACTAAATCCTCAGAGCCTTGCACAGTGCTTGACACTTAATAAATGAACTTGATTAATTTATTAATCCTATGAAGGATATTAGGGCAGAATCAAAGACAAGTCATGAAGATAAAGAGAAGACAAAATCTATACATATTTAAGAAAGGAGTCAACTGCATATTGAAAGGTTGAGAAAAGGAGAAATCTAGCAAGATTCCCAAGTGATTGGCTTGGGTAACTGGATAAATAGAAGTATTGTAAAGCCTATATGAGTATTTAAAAATATATAAATATTAGGGGCCTGCATGGTGGCGCTAGAGGTAAGGAATCTGCCTGCCAGCGCTAGCCTAGGATGGAGCGAAGTTCGATCCCCTGGCATCTCATATGGTCCCCCAAGCCAGGAGCGACTTCTGAGCGCATAGCCAGGAGTAACCCCTGAGTGTCACAGGGTGTGGCCCAAAAACCATTAAAAAAAAATATTAGGAGGAGAAAAAAATACAAATATTAGGGCTGGAGTGATAGCACAGCGGTAGGGCATTTGCCTTGCATGCAACTGACCCAGGATGGGCCTGGGTTCAATCCCCAACATACCATACGGTCCCCCAATCCTGGAGCGATTTCTGAGCGCAAAGCCAGGAGTAACCCCTAAGCGTCACTGGGTGTGACCAAAAAAAATTTTTTTTTCTAGGAGTGAACTTAGGTGAGGTTTTTTTTTTTTTATTTTTGTTTTTGTTTTTGTAAAACACATTGGTGTTTTGTTTTTAATAGGGGAGGGACTTTCAAGCAGGGGCCCAATGACCCTTGACAGTGATTCTCAGTCCACAGGTCTGTGGTTCAATGCAAGGGCCTAAGAACATGGTACTACTGCAGCCCTGAGGTGCTGGAAATTACCCAGGTCACCCAGGTGATGCTAAAGTGCCTGAGGCTCTACCTGGCAATTTTGTAGTGATGGGGTGGCCAAGGAGGCTCTAACTCATATAAAGATATGCACAATACACACCTTAATCCCTGTACTATCTACATGGTCCACATATATACCCATTTGAAGTACTTGCAAACTTTGAAGTACTTGCTAGTACAATAAGTTGAATTGAATCTCTGAATCTGTAGTTATGCAAAAAAAAAAAAAAAAACAACCTAGCAAAGCTGTTATACCATCAGTGAATCAGAGTAGAAAAGTATAAGGTTCAAAATTAAAAAGCTTCTGCACAGCAAAATAACTCAAGCTGTAATAAAAAAAAAACCCACCCTGTTGAATAAGAGAAAATATTTGCACATAATACAACAGATAATGGGTTGATATACAAGATCTGTAAAACATTCACAAAACTCAACAACAAAAAATCCAATGACCCAGACATAAATATGGCCAGGAGATGAACACTTTCCCAAAGAAGACATACAAATGGCAATAGACATATGAAAAAGTGATTAAAATCACTCATGAGCTTATTACCACTTATGAGCAGCACTGATATCTCACACAAGTGAGAATGGCACATATCAAAAAGTACAATACTGAAATATCATCTCATATAAGTGAGAATGGCACAAATCAAAAAAGTCTGGAAACAGTGTGATAGGGATCATAATGAGAAAGAAACCCTCATTCACTTTTGGTGGGAATGTCATCTGGTTCAGTCTCTATGGAAAGCAATATGGAGATCTATTAAAAAGCAGGAATGTGACCTAGCAATACCTCTTCTTGGCAACTATTTCCAAAAATAAAATTAATTCAAAAGGATACTTGTACACCTCTGTTCAGTGCGACACTTAGTACAATAGCCAAAATATGAAATAACTCAAATGGCTAAATATAGATGAATGGATCAAGGAGTTGTGGTATATGGGGCCAGAGCAATAGCACAAAAAGTAGGATGTTCGCCTTGCATGTGGCCAACCCTGAGCTCAGGTCCCCGAGCCTGCCAGGAGTAATTTCTGAGTGCAGAGCCAGAAGTAACCCCTGCACACTACCAGGTGTGGCAACAAAAATAAGAAAAAGAAAAGAAAGAAAGAAAGAAAGAAAGAAAGAAAGAAAGAAAGAAAGAAAGAAAGAAAAGAAAGAAAGAAAGAAAGAAAGAAAGAAAGAAAGAAAGAAAGAAAGAAAGAAAGAAAGAAGAAAGAAAGAAAGAAAGAAAGAAAGAAAGAAAGAAAGAAAGAAAGAAAGAAAGAAAGAAAGAAAGAAAGAAAGAAAGAAAGAAAGAAAGAAAGAAAGAAAGAAAGAAAGAAAGAAAGAAAGAAAGAAAGAAGAAAGAAAGAAAGAAAGAAAGAAAGAAAGAAAGAAAGAAAGAAAGAAAGAAAGAAAGAAAGAAAGAAAGAAAGAAAGAAAGAAAGAAAGAAAGAAAGAAAGAAAGAAAGAAAGAAAGAAAGAAAGAAAGAAAGAAAGAAAGAAAGAAAGAAAGAAGAAAGAAAGAAAGAAAGAAGAAAGAAAGAAAAAGAAAGAAAGAAAAGAAAGAAAGAAAGAAAGAAAGAAAGAAGAAGGAAGAAAGATAAGAAAAGAAGAGAAAGAGAAAGAAAGAATAAGAAAGAAAGAGAAAGAAAGAAAGAAAAAGAAAGAAAGAAAGAAAGAAAGAAAGAAAAGAAAGAAAGAAAAGAAAGAGAGAAAGAAGAAGGAAAGAAAGAAAGAAAGAAAGAAAGGAAAAAAGAAAGAAAGAAAGAAAAGAAAAGAAAAAGAAAAGAAAGAAAGAAAGAAAGAAAAGATAAGAAAGAAAGAAGCAAGAAAGAAAAAGAAAGAAAGAAAGAAAGAAAGAAAAGAAAAAAGAAAGAAAGAAAGAAGAAAAGAAAAAGAAAAAGTTGTGGTATATTTACCAAAGGGAATATTGTGAGGCTCCTACAAATGAATTTAAACTATGAAACCCTGCAATTCTATAGCAACATGGATGAAAACTAGAGGATACAAGTTAAGTCAATCAAAAGGGAAGGGATAATATAAAATGATTTCATACATGACAATTAGAAATACATAGTAAGGGGCCCGGAGAGATAGCACAGCAGTGTTTGCCTTGCAAGCAGCCGATCCAGGACCAAAAGGTGGTTGGTTCGAATCCCGGTGTCCCATATCGTCCCCCGTGCCTGCCAGGAGCTATTTCTGAGCAGACAGCCAGGAGTAACCCCTGAGCACCGCCGGGTGTGACCCATACAAAAAAAAAAAGAAAAGAAAAGAAAGAAATACATAGTAAGGTAGCCACAAAGGACCAAAGGCAATTTAATGAGGGAACTGATCCACCTAATTGAGTTGGTGGAAGGAGGGTTTTAAGGGAGAGTTGGGGGTTTTAGTAGAGAAAGGTGGGTACACTACTGATGAGACTGGTATTAGTATTGGTGCATGAGAAACCATTATTTATAGTATTGTAAAGCACAGAATATCAATTAATAAAAAATAATTTTAAAATACAAAACACCTTTTATTGTATGTATTTTTTTTAATGTTCTTCATCATTGAAAAAAGGAAAAGAAAATGATCCCTTCTTGAATCTTTAATGCTCTATATTGTGATAGAGCTACAAAAGACTTGAGGCTTCTATGGGGTGTGTGTGAAGAGTTTAAGTCCCCACCCCCCCAATATGCTATTTCCACCCTAAGCTACCTGAGAACTCAGGAAGATTTTAATCATTTAAGTACTCAGCCAGATCTTCCCTCCTATAGAAAATCGGCACCACCTGCTGGAATGTCTAAGCTTTGCCTTCATGCCCCACATCACTTGCAGGTGATGTGACCCTTCACTTAGGTAAGTAAACAATCAAATATATCTTCTTTCATAAAACAATGTCACCCCTGCCACCTGCTCATCCGCCATCCAAGCATGATCTAGTGCTTTCAATGATATCTGCACACTTTTCCTCAGAAAAATTCACCTGAAATTGTCAAAGGCCCTTAGGTCAATAGGCAGATGGATTGAGATTTGTTCTCTGTCCACTCCTCTATTCTATAGTATATTCTAGTTGAAATGTGGAGCACCACATTAGCTTAGCTTTTTCACTGAGTACCACTTCAGTGTTATTCTCAGACTTTAGCAAAAGCCCAATATAAGCAATAGATGCATGAATAAGCCCCCAAAGCACTTGCTTTTCCAGAGATATTGCTGGCTTTGTTGTTTAATGCACCTTATATAAATTTTATCTGAGAAATTCATCCACTATAAAGATCAACTTTTTTCCATACAAGTATATATGCCTATTGGAAAAGGTATTTCAAAGCAATATAAGAGCTCCCCATCCCTCTTTTTCTTCCACACAATTCTAACTCTCAAAAGTAACCAGTTAGCAAGATTCTTTCCATAGAAAGTGACAGACTTGTAGTTTGAAGAATGCTGAATGCATGAGAGGATTTAGAACATCGAGGGAAGAGTAAAGAATTAAAGTCACCACTGCTTTAAAAAAAAAAAAAGAAAGGAAAGTAAAGGAAAAGAAAAGAAAAAGAAACAATCCCGGGGTATCCAGAAGTGTGGGAATGGAACCTGTAGTGTGAACTTGTCACTGCTTCTCCATACACATCCACAGTAGAATTATTCCCTCAGCTTCTCACAAGGCAGAGGTCAGTGCTTCCAGTCTGCATCCTTTCGTTCCAGAGAAATATTTTCTCCCTTGGAAAAATCTCAGGGACATTTGCTTTTTTTTTTTCCAAACTTTATTTATTACTGATTGATTGATCGGTTGGTTGGTTTCTGGGCCACTCCTAACAGAGCTCAGGGGCTATTCCTGGCTCTACACTCAGAAATTGCCCTTGGCAAGCTGGGGGACCATATGGGATGCCTGAATCCAATTGAACCAGGTCCCTCCAGGGTAGGCCGAATACAAGGCAAACGCTCCACCTTTATGTTATTTCTTCGGCCCCCTGGGACATTGGCTTGGGTTAGATCAAATGAGTGCTCCGTAGTAGCACTTGGGCTGGGGAGAAAGAGAAGAGGTTTCCTAAGGGCCAGCAAAAGAAACTGAAATGTGCTGAACAGTCAGTGTCTGAAGACTTCTCCTGACTATGGATTGTCTCCAGACTTGCAAGCATTCTCTTCTTTTTACAAGCACACAGAATTCTTACTCCTTTTGTTTGTTTGGGCCTCACACTCAGAAGTGCTGAGGGTTTACTTGTGGCTCTGCACTTAAGACAATTTCCAGAAGTACTGAGGGAACCATATGTGATGCCAGGGATTAAAACAAGATTGGCGAAAGGACAGACGCCTGATCTCCATGCTATCTCTCCTGGCCCCACTTTATCCCTTTAATTACATCTTTTATTTAATCTTCTTTTTTAGATTTTTTAAGAAACTTTTTTTTCTTTAGATATGTGTGAGCATATATATTCTTAGTTTTTGTCGGGAGTCTGGTTTCTTTTCTCTCCACCCCCCAAATCCACCAGCAATATAAGGTAGCACCACTTCCTCCTGCAAAGACATATTAAACCAAGGGGAAATTGTACGTATAAAAACAAGCTCTTATCTACTAGGGATAAGAACTCATACTTGTTTACAACACAGGGACATCTCCCACCCTGAATGTATGTCATGGGGAAACAACTTAGGCTCCAGGGAACTAGACACTGACCGTTCAGCCTTAACTCCTGGATCCCAGACATAGATACGACAGTTCTTCGCAACAGCTCAAGGAACCAAATCCCCTCCAGGGCATTTACAATGCTGCTCTGACACCAACATGAGCCAGTCCTAAATTGATAACCTGACAAGGAGGAAATGGGAACAACTTGATCTAAGAGCAAGTTGTCCTCCCTCATCAGCTATCGATAAGACAAAATCAGAAAACAGGTCACCTTTTTGATATGTGCAAAAGCCAAGATCGCTATATACTGGTTGTTATAACCAAGACTGGACAGTACGCATCCAGGGACCAACAACAACAATAGCAACAAAAAGCTCTAGCCTAGCTTTTGGTATACAATCTGTTCAACAAACAAGAGCTCCAATTCCAGAAGGTTGACTGAGACAACCGCAACTGAACGGGTCTTCCAGAAACATAACGAAAGACTTTATCCCAGGCACCACTCTAGGAGCAACATAACGACCAAGAACACCAACTACAGAAGATGGACTAAAACGACACTGAAGAAACATAACTGCTAGAACCACAAAGAAAGACTTCATAAACTCCATTCCCTGAGCTGCACAGCCACCAAGATCTCTAGAAACAGAGGTCTGATTTTACCATCCAAGACAAAGCAGAAGTCTTCCACACACCACGAAAGCAGCAAGGGGAGAGTAAATGATCATGGAAGGAGTGTAGAGTTAATCCCATGACAGTATACTTCAGGGGTGGAGAAACCCTGTATCTCCTAGGTCAAGGGAATTCCCTCTACAATATCCCCAATAGTTACTGTTGCAGTAACTATTATTATCCCCCTATGCAGGGGGATAAAGAAAAGGAGGGGGAAAAAAAGCACAAAACAATCATTTTTCCACATGTTTATTTATTGATTGATCGATATTTTGACGTCTTTATTTTGGTGTGGAGATTACGGTTGATGTCTCCAATATTATTTTATTTTATTTTATTTTGTCTTGTCTTTCTCTTTCTTTTTGCACTCGAGCATGATTTGATTTCAGAACAGAGACTATTTTGTGTGGTGCCTGTCTTTATTGCTGTAGTGCTCACGGGTTATTTAATTCGATATTTCTTTCTGTATTGTTGTGGTATTTCAATTACCTTTTTCACATCCTCTCTCAAACTGAGGTTGGAAGCCAGAGTCTAAAGGGACTCAGCCCATTTTCAGCGCATTTGACTTTTGACTTCTTTTTTTTTTCCTCTTATTTTGTACCCCATTCTATTGCTTTTCTTGTCTTCAAACAAGACCACATACCTCGATTTTTCTAGCTCTGCCTCTTAAATAGAGGGGGAAACAAGGGAAGGTTCCAGGACCAAATAGATATGTGATCACTAATAGTAAGCCAGACAAAGAGGGGTCCACCTACTCTAGCAGCCCGGGGGGGTGATGGTGGGGTATATGGGTTGTAGAAAGAGAACTGGAATGGGGGGGAGGGCATAGCTGGTGATGGGTATTCCCCTGACTCAATGTTAATATGTACCTAAAATACTACTGTGAAAGATATGTAAGCCATTATGGAAAAAAATGTGTTTTTAATCAGAAACTTTCTTTGACTTGCATGTATTATTATTATATCAATTATATTATATGTTATGTTAGGTCCCTATAAACTAAAGAGTTGTTCCCATTCTTCTCGAGTTAATTTTTCATCAGTGTCCCAGTTGGCAGGAGCATCTGTTTCTCCAGTTTCTTCGCTTTCTTCTGAGTCTGAATTCCACAGCAGGTCGTCTTCCATGCGATCCATTTTACTGCTGATGCCTGTCTTCAAAAACCTCTTGATGATCATTTCTTTTCGTATGTCTTCCCATGATGGTTTAAACCCAAGATGTCACGAGAGATAGGCCAGCCCGGAAAAGGCGCAGTGCGAACTCACAACTTCACCTGCGCCCTCGTTATATCTGCCACCACTACCACCCCCACCTTAGCCCCCGTTTAGAACGAGCACCCAAACTTTGATTTCTTTTTTGGTAGAAAATTCTGCTCATTATACTCGAATAAATATGGTAATTCTTCATTCTTTTACATAAATAAGAATTTACTATAACAAATTTCTTTTGGTTTTTCAAAGGGAAAATATCTTTCCCAAAGCACTAGTATACTTCCTTTTCAATAAAGTAATGAGAATTTTTTTTAATGGCTAGACAGCTCAGGGATAAATTTAATGTGCTTACCATAACTTTATCAAATCTCAAGGTTAGAGCATATACTTTCTTCTTCTTTTCACGCTTTGGATTTCTAATCCTAGCTTGTCTAGACTGTGTACAAGTGCATTTTATTGTAATGCATATAAAGTTTTTCAAAGAAAATAAGATTTTTACTAGTTCTTAATACCTAGTATTTCTTAGAGTTATTATTTTTCCATTTTAAAAGCAAAGAGTCCTTAATATATAAAATTTCAAAAGAAAATAAAGTGACCGTGTCCTTTACATTCCCACCCAGGTTCTCTGATTTTTGTATCACTTGCATTTTAGGGCTTTTTTAATCTTAAGAGACAGAGAAACCAATCTTATAACCACCTTGATAGGCTAAATGCCTTGCTAGTTTGCAAATAATGGGAGTCTTTAAGTTATAAAACTATGGAGAAGAAAATACTTAACAAGAATAAAGGAATCACTAAGATTTTAGTGATGATTTTAGTGATTTTAGATGGTTCTATAGAATATATATAGGGGCCGGGCGGTGGCGCTCGAGGTAAGGTGCCTGCCTTACCTGCGCTAGCCTAGGAGACGGACCGCGGTTCGATCCCCCGGCGTCCCATATGGTCCCCCCAAGCCAGGAGCGACTTCTGAGCGCATAGCCAGGAGTAACCCCTGAGCGTCACCGGGTGTGGCCCAAAAACCAAAAAAAAAAAAAAAAAAAGAATATATTTTTGTAAGGTTAGAATTAATACCCAATTTATTGATTTATCTTTTCTTTTTTATATATCTTTATTTAAACACTTTGATTGCAAACATGATTGTAGTTGGGCGATTTATCTTTTCAAATGTTATCTGTTATCTAAACTTGGATAGAACTTTAAAAATATGCCACATTTTGATCAAGTTTCATGATCATATTTACTCTCAAAATCAGCAGGAAATATATTTCAAGTTAAAGAAAAACCTGACTTCTAGGTATCATATACAAAGTAGTCTTTATATATTAAAATGACTACTTTGTATATGATACATATATATGTATATGTATATATATATATATATACATTTAAAACTGTAAAAGGTCAGGTGCCAGGGATACATGTGTTAAATGCACAAGGCCCCAAGTTCAATACATAGCATATGCCATCACCACACACAAGTAACAGTAGGTATAGGAAGAAAGGGAGGGAGGGAGGGGAGGGAGGGAAGGAAGGAAGGAAGGAAGGAAGAAGGAAGGAAGGAAGGAAGGAAGGAAGGAAGGAAGGAAGGAAGGAAGGAAGGAAGGAAGGAAGGAAGGAAGGAAGGAAGGGAGGGAGGGAGGGAGGGAGGGAGGGAGGGAGGGAGGGAGGGAGGGAGGGAGGGAGGGAGAAGAAAGGAAGGAAGGAAGGAAGGAAGGAAGGAAGGAAGGAAGGAAGGAAGGAAGGAAGGAAGGAAGGAAGGAAGGAAGGAAGGAAGGAAGGAAGGAAGGAAGGAAGGAAGGAAGGAAGGAAGGAAGCCATAAGGTTGAGTTCTTTATCTCTTCTGATTAACAGTTCACTAATAGTTTTGATAACAAAAAATATTTTTTACAAACAAATTATGAAAGACCAGAAAGGTACTATGAAAGTTAAAGCATTTGCTGTGCATCCCATGACCCATTATGAATCACCACCACCACCACATACAGTTTCCTTTAGCATCACCAGGAGTCAGTCTGGAACAGAGTCAGTAATAGCCACTGAGCACAACTAAGTGCAGCCCCCAAATAAAACCAAAGAAGAAAAATAAAACTAAGCATGATGATACAAAATTAGATGTAGGAATATAACGTATTTGTTCATGTTTGTGTGCTGTATATTTGTGTGAAATGTATCAATGTTCATTCACTCCTGTGTCACACAAAGCCTTTGGCTATGACCTTAAATTTGAGTGATGAAGTAAACTGAGGTTGATAAGTGACAAGATAGCAACAGGATAACACTAGGAACTAGAATACAATGGCCAAGATAGGTGAATATGAAATAAATAGATTTATAAAAGGTCATGACAGCTGAAATTAGAATTTTTGTTTTGCCTTTTTTTAGGTAAAGTAAGTATGCTTATGCTTATATTTAAATAGGAAACCAGAAGAGTATGTTGAGTCAGAACTTAAAATAGTCCCATTTTGTTGTATATAATAGTAACATATTTGTCTTTAAGTGATATCTGAAGTGAAATATATAAACTAGAAATCCATAAATTAAGAATTGGGCCCTTTCCTGTTCTTCCTACCAGGGGTTGACTCTATTTGGAAAACATGTATATTTTCGCCTATGACAGCTAAGGTTCAATATAGAAATTCATCCTTTTAGTGAACTGGGCCTGTTCCCAAGATTTTTATTTTGCATTTAACAAAATAACAGCAAATTTCAGGTATTAGAAGGATCGAAACAACCTCTTCTATTCTGTTGTCCTTTAAAACCATCTTTTATTCATAGCTTCTCTTGTGGTGCTAGGAGGCAGATTCTGTTGCTATGGCAACGCCCTGCATATCCTTTGGGGATAGCTTACAGTTTTACTTTTTTTTTTTTTTGAACAACAAAGAGCCATTGATACGACATGTTGCCAAAGGTTACAAAAGTTGAATTCTAAGATGGAAAAGATTTCTTCTATAGAAGGTGGTACAACATATGCGTCCCACAAATTCAAAGAGGATATGTAAGGATATGACCTTTGTGTGAACACTGATGAATCTACTATAATACTGTTTGGCTTCAATGGATTATTCACAGTAGAAGTAGTTTGAAGTGCATGTACTTGTTTTTTAAGACCACTGTGGGGGATAAGGGGCTATTCCCAGTAATCTGGCAAAGATCAGGACCATGGAAAGAAGTGGAGGGAGATAAATCATTTACATTTTATTTGTTACTCTATAATCACCTTCCCATCCCCACCCCCACAAAAATGAACTGCTATATCAAAATCCAATTACACCTTGACAGTAAATTAGATCCTCAAAAAGAGGGTCGTGACTGAATCCTCGTCCCTCAAAATAGATATTAAATATACAAGAGTCTCAGAGCTCTGAAATCTGTATTCCTAGCTTCATTTTAACTGATTCTCTTCATCTGTGAAAAAGAAATATATATGCTGTAGCTAGCTGTTTTGTAAAACCTGGAAAAACATTTCTTTTCAAGTATTCTTTTCAAGATAAGTTATCTCATCCCCCTAAGAATCTAAGGGATACACAGAACCACAGATGAGGAGGTAGAAGCTCCAGGGAATCACTTCCTGAGAAACAGCCATACAAGTTTATTGAGCATCAGAAGACAGAATCTGAGCTTTTATCCTGTAACAGGAGAGAAATTACAGGTTAAAAATGTAAATAAGATAGAAGAACTATTGCCAATTTCTTCCATTTGCTATAACCTGGGGAAATTCACTTGACTCTCTCCAGTTGGCTAAGAAAATCCCATATATACAAGGGCCATTCATTTTATTCACTTATTCATTACATTTACTATGAGCATGTTACTTTTCAAGTCACTTAGAATATTTAAATACTAAATATATGATTTAGGATTTAATAAGCACTCTTAACTTTTAATGGGTCTTTATTAGTATAATTTTCTGTAGCATAAAAATGAAAATAGTATGAAAATAACAGATTCATAAGCTGGTAATGACCAATGCACAACTTGTTTCAAAGAATCATCTCCTACAAAAAGGAACTAGTAGAATTCCCACTTTGGAGAAATTACCAATTCCTAAAAAGTTGAGATAGAGGCAATACAATAAAACCTGGAATAGTCTTGGTGGGATTTTTTCGCTCATTTAATTTTTTTATATTTTGATTTACAAAGTTGTTGAAAATAGTTTCAGGCATACACTTTCCTAACTCCAATCTATCACCATTATTTACATTATTTACATTCCTCTACCAATGTCCCCAGTCTCCACCCCACAGCCTATATCTTGACAAGTACAATTTTAAATATTGTAGTTTGGGTCCTAAAGAGTAACACTGCTCTATTGGTTTAGATCAGTGCTTCTCAATTATTTTCTGTCATGCCCCACTAGGAAGAAGAAAACATGTTTTGCGCCCCCCCTCCGCACGCGACTGTAAATAGTATCTTTATTAAAAAAAAAAAAAAACTTTAACCTGCAAAACAAAAAAATATAAAATAATTTGAGCTTATTTTTTAATCAGAGGTGAGGTCTGGATTAATGGCTACAATGAGCACGTTTTGCAATGCATAGCTTTTCGAAGCGGGGTTTGAAGCAGGACACAACAACTCTCAGCTCCAGAGACAAACAGAGACATAAACACGGGGCTTAGCTTGTTAGGACAGTGTTTGCGGAAATCAAATGCGCCCCCCTTTATGGAGCCTCGCTCGCGCCCCACTATTTGAGAACCACTGGCTTAGATATATACAAATACCTTGCCTCTGTATCCCAGATGTATCCTGGGCTTCTGAGTTTCTTCCTATATTATCTCTAGGCCTCTACTTACCCCCACTTCTACTTCCCTTCGCCTTTCTTCTGCTATTGCTATTTCAATAGACATGGGTTAAGAGTATGGCCGTCTTTGATAAGTTTTGGTAGAATTTTACTTAATCAATGTAATAGTTAATTAGATAGAATAGTTAGTTTGATAATGTTGATCCTCCCAAACTATGAATGTGGAAACATTTTTCCATTTTTGAAAATTATCTTTCTCTCATAAGTGATTTACAGTTATCAAAATAAAGGTCTACAATTTATTTGTTAAGTTGGTTCCTAGGTAGTTGATGTTTGGGGGGCTCTATTGTAAGGAAGTAATTTTCTTTTGTAATGGAGCAGATATTTGTGTACTGATTTGTTGCTTGCTACTTTGCTGTACCAGATTATTATTTCCAAAAGTTTTTTCAGTAGGGTTTTTTAGAATCTTTACATATAATATCATGTCATCTGTAAATAGTCACAATTGACTTTCTTCTTTTCCTTCTTCTTTTCCTTCTTTTTCCCGCCAAAATGTTGCATCTAGTTATTTCAATATTATACTGAATCATATGTCAGAAAGTGTATGTTTTTGCTTAGTATCTAATCTCAGAGGTTAAGGGTTCTAGGTTTTATCATTGAATATAAGTATCTTGTTTCTTTAGGAAGGACATGCCTTAAAAATTCAAAACTCATAATGTGTCAAAAATATTGGAGTTGGTTGGAAGGAGTTCTCATGGGCCACAATAGTTGGACAATTCAAACATCAAAATGAATAATAACAGAATAGATTGTGATACTATAACTGAAAAAATAAATGCCATGTGTTCATGATAAAACTCAAATGGAGAAAGACTAGGAAAGCCAGAAGAAAAGGGAAAGAAAGCAAAAACAAACACACACAAAAACTATTTGTCATTGATTTAATTGTGTACAACTCAAAATCCATATGTTGATATCCTAACTGTCCTAAATCTCTACATAACTGCACTTGGAGATTTAGTTTTGCAGGAGGTAATTAAAATTAAATGATATCAGGAGGGTAGAATCCTAATCCAATAGTATTGGTAATCCACAAAGAAAAAGGGACACCAGAATGTTCTTTCTGTGGAACAGAGAAGAGAAGCTGTAAAGACATCAGAGATTAGTCTACAAGCCAGAAAGAGAAGTTATAAGAAACCAAACCTGGACATTTTAGCCTTGAACATTTACCCTACAACTGTGATAAGATACAATACTATTGTTTCAATCACCTAGTCTGTGATACTTGATTATGGTGCCTTAAGCTAATACACCAACTAAAAATATTATGAAAATGATAGAATTAGAAAAACATCACTTTTTAACCCCCTATATAAGATTAATGGAAGGCCAGTCTATTGATTTTAAAATACTGACTTTAATATTTTAAAAGTCTGTTAGTGTTAAAATATTCATATGTCTGTTAACTTTATAATAATGAATTAAGCACCAAGTCACCATTTTAACTGAGCTCACTACGTTTATCAATTATAAAACAACCTGATATGTACAATCTAAATCTAATAATGTGAAAACTTCAAAAAAAATACATAATCAAAAAAACTGAAAACTACTTCCAGATGGAAGTCTATAAACCTTTATCTCAAGTATACAATTGATAAACCTTGATTGGCTCAAGATCACCAAAAGCAACTAAATATATTGATATATAATTTTTTTTTGTCACACTCGGCAGCACTCAGGGGTTACTCCTGGCACTGTGCTCAGAAATTGCTCCTGGCAGGCTTAGGGGACCGTATGGAATGCCAGATTCGAACCACCGTCCTCTGCATGCAAGGCAAATGCCCTACCACTGTGCTATCTCGCTGGCCCTTACTAATTATACTTTTAATTGAACTTGAGTGTCGGTGGCAAAATGGATTGAGAGCTCATTTTCCTAGGCATGAAGAACCATGATATTAAAAACTGTCCTTAGTCTAAGCATTACATACTGAAGTACTTATGCACAAACTGTCAGAGCTGCAACTTCCATTAAAATGATTCAACAAGGTTGGGATATGGCTCAATAGCAAAGTGCATGCCTTGCATGAATCTGGGTTTAATCCTAGACACCAAAAGAAAAAACTGATTCAATCACAACAATGTAAATACACATATTAAAGAAATAAAGAGCAAAAGTTAGCAGATATAAAGAAACATTAATTACTGTGAAAAGTAGGTAGACAGCATTTTCAGTATATTACCACTTCAAATTTTCTATGACTGGGAACTTTTCAAATATAGTTTGGAAAAAAGAAATGTAAGAATATTAAATGTTAAAAACATATTATGTCTTTATTAATCATGTCTTTATTAGAAGCTCATTCTATTGGATACTAACTACTAACCTACCAAAACCAAAAATATAATTTAGTAATTAGAGAACATGGATGGTAGTTCAAAGTTACTCCCAGCTCTTGGATAAATTCTAATCTTTTCAAACATTGGATTCCCACAGTAAAATGAGAAAACTGATATCTAAGTAATAAATAATTGCAAAGATTAAAGAAGGTATATAAACAGGCAACAAGAAATAGTTAATATTATTAAAGGGTGGTGTGAGAATATGGTTTGTATGCTAGTCACCACTAAAATCTATGTCTATTCTTCAAAGTAGTGGATCAAACACTCCTAAATTTCAGTTGGAATAATAAAAGCCCATAAATAGCTAGAGCAACCCTTGGGAAAAGGAAAATGGGAGGCATCACTTTCCCCAACATTAAATTGTATTACAAAGCAATAGTCATTAAAAGAGCATGGTATGGGAATAAAGTCAGACCCACAGATCAGTGGAATAGATTTGAGTATTAAGAGAATGTTCCCCAGACAATCAACTAATCTTTAATAAAGGGGCAATAAATGCAAAATGGAGCAAGAACAGCCTCTTCAACAAGTGGTGTTGGGACAACTAGTCAGCCACATGCAAAAAAAGTGAATTTGAATCTTCATCTAACACCATGCACAAAGGTCAAATTCAAATGGATTAAAGATCTTAATATCAGAAATCATAAGGTATATAGGAGAACATCTATATTATATATATAGAACACTCCATGACACTGAAACTAAAGGCATCTTCAAGAAGAAAACAGCACTCTCAAAACAAGTGGAAGCAGAGATAAACAAATGGAACTATATTAAACTGAGAGGTTTCTGAACTTCAAAAGAAATAGTGACTAGGATACAAAGGCCACACACAGATTGGCAGAAACTATTGATTCAATACCCATCACATAAGGGGCTAATATCTAATATAAACATAGTACTGACAGAACTTAACAAGAAAAACAATCTAACCCCATCAAAAAATGGGGAGAAGAAATGAACACTTTCTCCAAGAAGCAATACAAATAGCCAAAAGGCACATGAAAAAATGCTCCACATCACTAATCATCAGAAAGATGCAAATCAAAACAACAATGGGGTACCCTCTTATGCCACAGAGACTGGCACACATCACAAAGAATAAGAACAATCAGTGCTGGCAGGGATTTGGGGCGAAAGAAACTCTCATTCACTGCTGGTGGGAATGCCATCTTATTATTAAAAACAATTAGGAGATTCCTCAAAAAACTGGAAACTGAGTTTCTATATGATCCAGCTATACCATTCCTAGAAATACATACCCTAGGAACACAAAAACACAGTACAAAAATGTCTTTTTTACACCTATATTCATTGCAGTGCTATTTACAATAGCCAAACTCTGGAAACAGCCAAGATGCCCTTCAATGGAGGAATGGCTAAAGAATCTGTGGTACTTATACACAATAGAATATTATGCAGCCATCAGGAGAGACGAAGTCATGAATTTTTCTATTCATGGATGGACATGGAAACTATTATGCTGAGTGAAATAAGTTAGAGGGAGAGAGATAGATACAGAATAGTCATCTATGGGTTTTAAGAAAACTAAAAGACATTACTGTAATAATGCTCAGAGACAGTAGAGATGAGGGCTGGAAGGACCAGCTCATGATATGAAGCTCACCACCAAGAGTGAGTGCAGTTAGAGAAATAAATACACTAACAACTACCATGACAATGTTAATGAATGAGAGAAGTATAATGCCTGTCTCAAATACAGACAGGGAGTGGAGTGGTATATCCTGAACCTCAAGTTTTTAACATAAAATGTGACAATTTGTGCTCCATTTTATTAAAGTTTTTTATTATACATAATGCGTTTACGGTTTTTTTCTAAACCAGAAATTTGAATAAAAATTTTTAATAGAATAATTTTCCAGAAAGCAATAATATAACTGCAAGATCATTGACCTTGATTATTTGAACTTTCACATTCCTAAGGACATTTCATTTCTGCCCCACCCCCAATTAGAAGGTAAACCATGTGAATGATAAAATAAACTTCAAATATATGCGGGGAGTAGATTTTATAATCAATAAACAAAAGGACCTTTTCCAGATCATCTAGTACATTGTAATATTGAAGATCAAATTCCTGATTTGAAAAGTGCTACCAAGAGCTAGGGAGATAGCACATTGGGTAGAAGACTTGCCTTGCATGTAGCCAATAGGGGTTCCATTTCCTCACACAACACAGGGGCATGTTACTCCAAGCAGTCACCAGGAGTAGCCTTGAGTAAAAAATCAGATGTGGTACCAAAACATGGCCAAAAAGGTGCACCTAGACATTGATCTTAATTGCTATGCACAAACCACCTTATAATGGCCCTGTAGCATTGTATGATCTACAGTGCAGGTGATCTGGAGTCTTATTCTTGCCCTCGGATTTGCCTTCTAGTCCTTATATTCCTGGGAAAGCACCATGTGTCATTAATAAAGAATAAAAAGAAAAGGGTACTCACAGTAAGATATAATTACTAATGAGATCTTATTTCCTCAAAGGAATTAATCAGGCCTAGACCACTTCCAAATTTATCTATCAAACGTGCCACTTAATAGCAAATAACCACGTGAATTTATTTAGCCTCTCAAAGCTCGAGTCTTCCCATCTGTCAAACCATAGATAATAAAATGCTTACATTATAGGGTTGTGGCAGAGTTTTCATAAGAGAATGCAAATCAAATGCTTAGAGTAGTTCCTAATGCATAGTATCACTGACTAAAGGAACGATTAATGCATTATTACTATAGTATTAAAAAACCAAACCCAGCAGTATTTTGAGTAGAAAAAAAAGTAAGCTATAAAATCCCCAATTAACCTTAGTTCCAATAATTTATATAGGAGAATCTTTGAAGTTTAGCAGCAGCTAATAACCAATAGACTTATTTTGCCTTTTTCATTGACAGTGCATTCAAAGTTTAGATTTTTTAAAGCTATGTCTACTAAAAAGAAAAGGTTTAAGTTCCTTGTATAAACTATGGCTTCATATTTTATTAATACATTTCTACTTTTTCTAACCCTAAAACAAGGCTTCCAAAAATAATTAAAAGGGTCATTTTATAGTTTATTTTAAATGGTCTTTTCCACTCATTTCCAATATTTTTCTTCAAGTAGGTACTAGAGACTTTAAATGTTTAACTTAAAGAAAGTATGTCATTGTAGGTTGCCTCAGTATTTTTTATAATCTATATTGTTTGCACTGTTTGAGGGTTCTTTTCATAATCTCATAAATTCTTTTGAAACTTCCCCTTTTTAGAGAAGTCAATACTTATCTGAATTTCTGTATCTGGAGCTTCTCAGCTCCAAAGGTTCTTTGTGCTACTTCAAGACTGGATAATTTCTTATGTTTTATTATTTCCAAAAAATACATTGCCAGGGCCTCCCTACCTGAGAAGATGTGAATATAATTTTAAAACATGTTGCATAAGACAACATAGAAAGACAATGAAATAAAGGTATATGCTGAAAGAGAAAAAACGATTACAATGGCATCATAAAAGTAAAAAGGAGGGGAAAATTTTGTGACTATCTAGTACGCAAAGAGAAAAGTCTTTTCCTCAACCTGCAAGATAGCCCCAACAAGTAACATTTAACTGGAGAAAAACTAACTGGAGGGGGAAAAAAAAACTTTACATATATGGCTGCTTTATAGAGAATTCAGGAAAACTGAAAAAAAGTGGCTAAATATGAGTCAGGAACCTTGGTATAGTACTCTCACAAAGATAAACCATCAAGTTATTACAAAGAAAAGGGATGAATGTTCTTAGCAGAGAGAAGGATGGGAGATGACTAGGTATGTTAGACAAAGAGAGATCGTCTCATTACTGCTCCCATCCTCTGGGGATAGTGAACAGGAACAATTTCACAAATAAAAACAATGTCAACTTTTCAAAGGAAATCAGAAATTCTGCCTTCAGGTAGAAAAAGGGAGGGGGAGGCAAAGAAGTTTTCCTAGTGTCTTCTATTGCCTTCAATCAAAAAATCCTTATACCAAAGTGGCATATTCTAAGGTGGCATAATCTATACCCCTTCTCTAAAGAGGAACTGAAAACTCAATTGAAGAATATCTTGAGGCAAGTTCTGATTGGTTGCTTGGGGTTTTGGTTTTGACTTTGGAATTATTCCTGGCAGTGCTTGGAGGGCCATATAGGTACTAGGGTATCAAACCCAGGTTGACTACTTGCAAGGCAAGTGTTCTGCCATTAGACTATGTCCTACAGCTCAATACACAAACTGTTTTAATAATAAATATAAAATTATTTTTTACTACATATTATGAAAACAGCTAAGGAAGAAATATTAGAATTGAACTATAAAAAAACAGCACTAAAGTTTTCTTCTTAATCATAAAGATGAAAAAACAGGCAATTGATTTCTAGAAATGTTAAAAAAAAAAGTAAAAGCTGGTCTTTTTCTAGGGTTTGGTGTTCAGAGATGTCAAGTTTTGATTCTGTTCTTGTTATCTTCCATGAGAGCTTTATTGGGGAAATAGAATATAAGTTTAGGTATGCATGAGGCCCTGGGTTCAAATCCCAAGCAATGTCAGGCCAGGCCAAAGTGGCCTCAAGCACCACAGGTATGATCTCTATAAAACAAAACTGGGAAAATATTTACTGAAAGTATTACAACAGGACATGTATAGAGCATAATATTAAAATTTATATTTAATACATTTTTATGTGAGATAGAAAAACCCCCTTAAGAAATCTGGCCCTTGTACAATTAAATATATCTTTACATATTTATTAGAGGGACAGAACTATACTATGGCAGGTAGAGCACTTGCCCTAAATGTTGCCAACCCACGTTCTATGCCCAACATCACATCCAAGCCTACTAGGAATGCAGAGCCGCCTCTGTGGGGGCCGGAGAGATAGCATGGAGGTAAAGTGTTTGCCTTGCATGCAGAACGTTGGTGGTTCAAATTCCGGCATCCCATATGGTCCCCCGAGCCTGCCAGGAGCGATTTCTGAGCATAGAGCTAGGAATAACCCCTGAGCGCTGCCAGGGTGTGACCCATAAACAAACACACACACACACACACACAAAGAATAGCTTTTTCAGCACCTCCAGATGTGACCCAAAAAACAAAAACAATTTGTTGATACTCTGATGAGAAAGATCCTAAATGAGGTAAAGTGGTACTTTTAAGTCCAGATATTAGGTGAGCCTTTGGTAATGTGTCAAAACTCTATTGGTGTCTGCTTTTAATTGCATATTTTTATCATTATCTAATTTTTATTATTGAATTGTTAAATGTTTATTATTGGTCAAGCGTCTTGCACATTTGCATGATGTAGAAGTGAGGTTGACTCAAAACCATAAGAATCAATGGTAGTATAAGCATGAATTCAAAAAAAATAAAAAATTTAAGGAGCTTGATAAGTAGGCAAAGAAGGCAAAGGTGGGTGGAGGGATACTGACTTTGAAGATAGAAAAATAAATGACTGAAACTCTGCTGTCAACTTTAAATTTATAGTGCCTAAACTTTAAAAATAAAAGTGTTACTGGAAAGTAGAAAAATATACTAGATAAAAATATAAAAATAATGCTTAGTGTAAAATGGTAATTATATATGGAAAAATTATATCTTAATGTACAATAATATAATATATGAAAATGAAATAAATCAGGGGCTGGAGCGATAGCGCAGCGGTAGACGTTGCCTTTCACGCAGCTGACCCAGGACAGACCTCGGTTCAGTCCCTAGTGTCCCATATGGTCCCCCAATCCCAGGATTGATTTCTGAGCACATAGGTAGGAGTAACCTCTGAGAGTCACCAGTTGTGGCCCAAAAACCAAAAATAGAAAAAAGAAAAAAGAAATAAATGCAATGATTAAAATATAATGATTAAAATATACTCTGTTGATTTCAATCCACTTTGAATTCAAGAAAAACACTAAAAATGGATATAATATATCATTTCTTTCTTTTTCCTGTAGGCTTACTGTTTTCAACAGAATACTTTCCTAATAAAAATACTTACACAGGAGAAAACCTCATGGATATATTAGTTTTTCACTGAGACAACTAGGGCCTCCTGGCAGCTACACACTAGACCCACCCGTCATCACTTTTCCACTAATCTCTGCAGAGTATCCTAACCACTAAAAACTCCAGATATGCTGCTTTTATGGCTGTCATCTCCAAGGATGGTTTGGAGATGGGGCAGATGCCTTCCACGAAAAAAAGAAACAGAAGTTCGGCAGTCCATGCCCACAAACCTCTGCTGCTGTCACAGTAAGCACCATCAGGCCAGCACTATAGATCTTCAAAGTCCCAGACCTTGTGGCCGCTTATGCAGCCATTACACACACACACACACACACACACACACACACACACACACACACACACACACACACACCCAGGTAGGGTCCTTGCATTGCATATGGCCAACCCAGATTCTATCTCCAGCAACCCAATATAGTCCCCTGAGCACCACTGGGAACTAATTCCTGAGTTTAGAAATCCAGGAGTAAGCCCTAAGCATCGTCAGGTGTGGCTCAAAAGTAAACACAGAATTAAAAATACTTTTAGTTTCATAGTATGTTATAAAATTAAAGTTCTGAACATTTAAAATAAATCACTATCGAAAGTTGTAAAAATATATATCAAGTTTTAATAAATACACTTTATCTGGAATAAACTGTTTCCTCAAAAAGTGAATTATTATTAAGATGTCATACTGAAAAACTAAAAAACATTTTTCAATTTTCATGGATATTTTAATCTAAGATATAAAGACTCTGCATATTTAAGTTTTGGTTAGAACCACTGTCTCTCACACCAGAACAGACATAGCCAGAAAAGAGGGATGCAATTAATCGTAATTAAGCTCATTATTTATTGACCATGTTGAGTATATACAGAAGAATCCCTTAAATTTTTTTTCAGTTTCTTTTTCTTTCTTGTTGCAAAATTTCAAAAAATCTATATTTTTATCATAATCTTAAAGTAAAAAAAGGTTTAACTTTTCGATTATTAAGGTTTTGAAATTAGATTCCCTGATACGCAGAAGTTCTAACACTCCCTAGCACATTTTTTCTGACAGCTTGAAAACAATCCAGAGCACCAGCAGTGTCTGTCTGTTGTCCAAGATCACCTTTCACTTCAAGCATGCTTTTCTTCCAGTTCAATTTTGTGACCCTCGCTTTTCATTGCACTTATTGGGGGCCTTGTCTAAGTACTGCCGAATAGGAAATTATCACAAAGACAAGTGGAAGGAAAGAACATTTTTAAAATAACTTCACACACCACCTGCAAATCTCATAAATGCTTCGATCTTGAAGCATGCGGGCAATGTGGGGGCTTCCTTGAAATCAGTTGCACGGCCCCCCACAGGGCTCCGAGTCCCCTTTTCAGCTCCGCAATCAAATGCTTTGACTGGTCCATGTCTGCTTTTGTCCCCTTCTGACCTGCATGTTCCTGTGAGGGACATCTTTGTCTCACTTTTCTTTGGTCACTGAGTTCATGTACCTCAATAGGCTAAGTCTCCCAGTCCATTAAGGAGGATTCTCAGCTCAGCCCTAGGCCACCCAGAAACACTGGTGGCATGTTCTCCCTGAATGGCTTCACTGGTGGCCCATTCAAATGGACTAATGTCCAAAGAAAGGGCTGAATGGGACGCCAATGTACACCATTGCTGAGGCAAAGTGACTGGGCTTCCAATAAAGCCTCCCCTGGAGTGATGTTAAGCAGAGTTATCAATGGCACAGAGGCTGAGCCAGGCCTAATGCTCCAATCATGCCATCAACAGGTGGTACAGATGCAGCCGCTTCAATACAAAATCACAGGAAAATGCTCACTGGTAACTTGGTCTTTCCTCCAGCTCCCAACCTGCAGATAAATGTGCAGGAAGGCAAAAGAAAGGAGGGAACAGAGCCCTATTTAACCTTCTAACTATCTTTGAGAAACAAACAAAAGAAGAACCAACTGAGGGTTTTCATAATTGTTTTTAAATTCCCTTTAAAACCCCTGGATTTCTGAGTTATCTACAAATAATAAATTGTTCCTGCACAACAACCTGGAAAAATAGTCCCTCCCCCATTATAGTCCCACTATCACTGGAATGGAGCTCAAGATAATCTAGTATTGCAGGATTCCACATTTCTAAATATTAAATCCTGGTGACAGTTGCAACGCCAAATCATCTTTGTGACAACCCTAGATTTCCAGGAGCGCTCTCATTGTGCTTAGTCGCTCACAAGACAAAGGTCAGTTTGCCTTGTTTCAAAGTTTCATTTCCTCCCTCAAACCCATGATTTTCTATTCCTAATTCAGAAATAACACATATTTGGCGCTGGAGAGATAGCACAGCGGTAGGACATTTGTCTTGCATGCGGCTGTTCCACGATGGACCCCGACGTCCTATAAGGTCCACCAAGCCAGGAGAGATTTCTGAGTGCAAAGCCAGGAGTAACCCCTGAGCGTCACCGGATGTGGCCCAACACACACACACACACACACACACACACACACACACACACATTTAAAAAGTGTAGTGTATCTTAGCATACAATGCTGTGGACCACCAAGGCTATGCCCAGGATGTATGGAACCCAACCGGTTCACAGCCAGTAGTGCCTAGGGAGCCAACGCCCTGCGCATGCAAGAAATGTACTCCTGCACTCCAGCCATTTGCCACTCTACCAATCTTCAGCAGATTTTTTTTTTGTGTGGTTTTTGGGTCACACCCGGCAGTGCTCAGGTGTTATTCCTGGCTCCAGCCTCAGAAATTGCTCCTGGCAGGCACGGGGGACCATATGGGATGCCGGGATTCGAACTGATGACCTCTTGCATGAAAGGCAAACGCCTTACCTCCATGCTATCTCTCCGGCCCCGAGATTTTTTGAAGATCTATTTTGTTGTGGAAAAGGTTCAAAGCATCTCGTACATACATACAGATGCGCGCGCGCACACACACACACACACACACACACACACACATTAAAATCAAGAAAATGAGTGTTGGGGGGGTCACACCCTGAAGCACTCAGAAGTTACTCCTGGCTCTATGCTCAGAAATCGCTCCTGGCATGCACAGGGGACCACATGGGATGCTGGGATTCGAACCACTGTCCTTCTGCATGCAAGGCAAACGCCCTACCGAAAATTAGTATTTTTAAAGGCGAGAGTTGGGGTTTGTACTATACCCAGCAATCCTCAGCCAGTGGTGACTCCTGTCAGTTCTCCATGGAACCAGATGGAGTGTCAGGAATGAAACCAAGTCACTTCAGCAAAGCAAATGTCTTAACCACTGTACTATCTCTCTACACGCATAAATGATTTTTAAATATTCCACAGTGCTAAATTTAGGACTTTTCCTAATAACTTTTCCCAATAACTTTTTTTGGTACAACATGAAAAAGGGTGATTTTTGAGGAGAGAGCTCTGAGGGTACCTGTTTGGTAAGATCTATACCTGGAAACCTTCCTGGCTCATTAGAACTTGTCACCAAGCCAGTGTTGGTACTGGTTAGCTGAGTAGAGATTTCATTTTGGAATTTAACACTAAGATGATCCTACTTAAACCATTGCCCACATATTAGTAAGGGCTGATTGTCAACAAGATTCAAGGTCAAGATTTTGAAATTTTACCTCAGAGGAAAGGAAACTCTGGTCTCCCAGAGCTACTATGTAGCTCTGAAACTCTTTTCCCTTTTCCCTTTGCAGCCACAAAATATTTTTTTCCTCCTCTTTTTTCATCTTCTAACTCCACTAAATTCTTTTCACTATTTTTTCTCAGGTCAAATAAATTGTAAAGCAAATCAAAAAGATTTTTCAAATTATTGACATGTTTATATAATGTGGAATTTAATTTCTTCCTGACTTTTTAGAATGAGCCTTGTTTCTATGCTCAAAAAAGTAGTTAATTATTTTAATAGTAAAATTAACTAATCTCAATTTTTCTGTTCTTTAGAAGTAGAGTTTTACATTTAATCCCATAAGAAATCAACTATTTGCATAATATGCCAGTAAGAGAAATAATCAGTGAGTTTTAAAGCCAAAATCTAGTTAATCAAGAAAAAAATGTTCTGCTTTCCTCTCCATTATTTTCATCTTCTAATCACAAATCACTCAAAGCTATTCAGAAGGTATAAACTTAAATAGCTTTAAATCCTTGTCCTGTTGCTGGGCCTGGTGTCAAGAGAGCCGATGTTCTTCTGACCTGAGTGACACTGGATGTTTAAATCTTGATTAAAAAAAAAACTGTAACCATATGATGCCACAGATAACCTATTTTGGTTCCTGTGGTAGATAACCAATGGAATATGTAATGGCCCCTTTAAAAACAACATCGAGAAGCTGAAGTGATAGCACAGTGAGCACAGTGGATAGGGTGTTTATCTTACACAGTGCCAACCCTGGTTTAATTCCCACTATCCTACATGTACTTGGTGCTGCTATAGAGTCAATAAAAAGACATTTAGCAAAAATTATTATTTTTATAAGCCTATGTGTTTCACTGGAAACACAGGTTATTTTTTCTACTTCCTCTAAATTCAGTAAAGAACCCATAACACAATTCTTTGAATATTATCTTCTGCTCCTAACAGCCCTATCTGCCACACAACTTAAGCAGACAGGTTGGGCAAGATTTTCAAAGTGGACACATGTGTTCCCCTGGGTCCCTCAACATGGACCCCACCTGCATATGTCGCTGAATCTCCCCTCTTGAGGTGTGGACTTACATCCTTAAACTTTGGGATGTGTACCACCTTTGGAGAAGCCTACTCTCTCTCTTAAACACGTTAATCTATCTATCTCTCCCTTTCCCCCAATCTCATCACTTCCTTAGTACATCCAAATAAAACCCATTTTTACTTAAAAAATAAAAATAACTTCAAAATGGCAATGTTTTTATAAGCCCTTCTCAGAGAAGAAGCTGAAAGTCACTGACATTTGTTGTTTGTTCCAATTGGATCCTAACACCAAAACTTCATGGAAACCTATCACCTCTCTTTTTAAGAATAAATTGAGGCTTTAGCATAGAAGCATTGTAGATAGGAATTAGTCATCACTGTGATTCTAATTCTCCCTCTATGGTGAGATTTAGATGATACTGCTGAAGGCACAGTCCCACCTTTTCCCAGAAACAGCACTATACATAAGACAGAGGGATTAAACACATCTCACAGTTCCAAAACTAATAGTATATATCACATTTAAATTATTAATGAGGGTGAGAGTAAAAACATGAAGTGCAGGGCACTTTCCTTAAATGTTACCCACCTGAATTCAATATCCTGTACCCTATATGGCACACTAAGAACCACAATGAGTGTCTTGAAAATTAGGAGTAAGTCCCAAGAACTGCAGGTTGTGGCCCAAATAAAACAGGAGCTGGAGCAGTGGCACAAGTGGTAGGGCATTTGCCTTACACGCAACTAACCTAGAACAGACCTCGGTTCAATCCCCTGGCATCCCCATCTGGTCCCCCAGGCCAGGAGCAATTTCTGAGCACACAACCAGGAGTAACCCCTGAACGTCACTGGTGTGGCCCAAAAAACAAAAAAAAAAAAAAATGAATAAAACATTAATATAGGCATATATAATAAACATTCTCTATGTTTTGTTGTTATCACTAATAAGTATTTTTCACTCCCTAAAACTTTTGTGTTTGTTTCAGCTGGAGAGATAGCCCACTGTACTGGAGCACATGCTTTGCATGCAGGAAATCCTGGTTTGGACCCTGCCCAAAAACACCCCACCTCACCCTGCCAACTTCTAGCACTACCAAAAGCACAAACCTGAGAGCAGTTCCAGAACACAACTGGATGTGGCCCAAAAATAAAAGTAAGATAAGTATATAGTTGTTGTTTTTTTTTTTACTTTACCATCTTATGTTTTACTTACCGTCTTATATTATATTTATGTTATATAAATATAAATATATAAATATATGTTATATATTTTATTTATTTTATTTATATAAATATATATTTTTTTTTACTTTACCATCATATGTTTCTAGAGGTGAAATTGCAAGGCATTGTTTTTGTTGTAATTTTTCTTTCTTTTCTTTTTTTCTTTCTTTTTCTTTCTTTCCTTTATTTCTTTTTCTTTCTTTCCTTTCTTTCTTCTTTCTTCCTTGTACTTTTAAAAGGCAAATTTCTTCACCAAAGAAAAAGTTTTTTGTTTTTGTTTTTGTTGTTGTTTTTGGGTCACACCCAACAGCGCTCAGGGGTTATTCCTGTCTCTGCATTCAGAAATTGTTCCTGGCAGGCTCGAGGGACCATATGGGATGCCAGGAATGAAACCAGTGTCCATTCTGGGTTGGCTGCATGCAAAGCAAAAACGCCCTGCTGCTGTGCTATCTCTCCGGACCCCCAAAGGGAAATTAAAATTAAAATTCTTTCCCCCTACTAGATTAAGAACCAAGAATGCATTTGAGTTCAGTTCAATGAGTTCCATATATATGCCTTGGTAGATCTAAATGACAAAGAGGCAATAGTCCATAATCTATACTTTTATGGTAAAACTTTCCTCTCCTGTCTATTGGGCTTCCAAGCAAGAAGCTAGTATTTTTCTAGGGTACAAATGACATTTACATTATTTGGTATACATAGAGATATACATAGAGTAAAATACATAAATAAAAGAGAAATGCATAAGTAAATAGAAGAGTAACAACTGGTTGTTTATTTTTAGTTTATAATTTCTATATTTTGCTTTAAACACCACCTTTTTTCTGACATGATTTAAAAGATAAGTGAAGAAATTCATAGTTGAATTTCAGATATACAGTGAGCCAGGGCCCTTCCCATCACCAGTGTCAACCTCCCCTCCACTAATGGACCCAGAGGGCATACACTGTATAGAGATCCTATTTGTAATAAATGAATTAATAAAGTTGTGATATACAGAGATAGAAATAGAGATAAAGATACACACAATCAAATATACTACAATTTACTGCAGAGAGAACTGGAGAGTATTGTGTCAATCAAAAGTCAAAAGGACATATACTGGTCAACCTACTCATCTAGAATACATAGAGAAACAAAACAAGAAAAAAAATAATACCAAAAGATCAAACAACAAACCTTTGTTCTTGAACTATAAAATTAAGATTGCCAGAGGGAATTGTGAGGTGGGGTGGGAGCAATGAAGAGGTACACTAGAAGTGATATCAGAAAACTGTTCTTGAGCACTACAAATGTGATGAGGTGTGGTAATTACATAAAAATTATAAATATTTTATATTAACACTATTTTAAACATATAGAGAGGTTTTGAGGGGGTTTATTTTGGAGCCATACCCAACAGGGTTCAGGGTTTACACCTGGTGGTGCTCAGAGGCTCATATGTGATGCAAATAATCGGTTCTGGAGTCAGGCTCATGCAGGGCAAGTGTCTTAGCCACTGTGCTATATCTCCACTCCCTATATAGACAAGGTATTAAGACTATAATAAAAAAGTGTTTAATTGGGGGAAAAGATACATATATAAGTGATTTTTTATTTTTTTTAATCTTTATTTAAGCACCATAGTTACAAACATATTTGTAGCTGGGTTTCAGTCATAAAAATGGACACCCTCTTTCAGCAGTATAACCTTCCCACCACCAATACCCCCTATCTCCTTCCTCCACCCCCTCCTGTCTTCAAGACAGGCATTCTATTTCTCTCACTCAATTCCATTGTCATGATAGTTGTTGGTGTAGTTATATCTCTAACCACTCACCACTCTTTGTGGCAAGCTTCGTATCATGGGCTGGTGCTTTCAAACCTCATCTCTATTGTCTCTGGGTATTATTACTGTACTATCTTTTCTTTTTCATTTTTTCTTTTTTGGTTTGGGGGTCACACCCAGTGACCCAGTGGGTTTACTACTGGCTATGACTCAGAAATCGCTCCTGGCTTATTGGACTCTGAGGAATCAAACCGTGGTCTGTCCTATGTTAGCTGCTTGCAAGGCAAACGCCCTCTGCTTGTGCCATCACTCTGACCTGATCTTTTATTTTTCTTAAACCCCACAGATGAATGAGACTATTCTGTGTCTATCTGTTTCCTTCTGACTCGTTTCTAAGTGTGTTTTTTAAATATAAGTATCAGATAAAGCAATTATATGCAGATTTTAACTTCTTTATTTTAGAAAAGAGATTTAAGAGCAGACCAGAGAAGAAAGCTCAATTCAACAGTGACTAACCCCAAGCACTGCCAGGAGCTACCCCCTGAGCAACACATGGAGGTAGCCCCTGAGCACAATAGAATATGTCCCTAAACAAAAAGAAGATTCCATTACACAATAATTTCTAGGAATGCTAACACCTAATTACATTCACATTTGTCTTCGCCTCTAAAACTTGTCATAAATGTCGTCTTCCCAGTCTGTCGTTAGTTATAATATTTCTGTGCTTCACAGAGGTACTAATATGCTACTGGGTAGGAAGAAAAGGAGTCCCATTCCTCAATATAGACAATGTTTTACATCTGTTTTATAAAACTTAAATAACTTCCTGCATCACTGTCAAGGTTTCTTCCCAATGGACTACAAAGAATTAGAATACAGTAGATTATATTATAGTCCCTTAATTTAAGACTGTACAAAAAATAATTAACAATAGGAACGTAGATGCATGACTTGGTATGCATTGCAAAGATGAGCCCCTGCACTGTCCACAGGGCGAGTGCAATCCCTTTCCTTGGCACTGAGATCGGTACACTATGTTATTAGTGTGCAACCATCTCTATTGCATGCACCCAAGTGTGTGCCACACCAGTACCACACTTCAGTGTGTGAGCTCCAGACCAAGTGTCTGACCACAGTGAGCACCAACCAAAATGTCCATCTCTATCATTGCAAAACAACAGGGAAGGAAGTAATTAAAAACGTGTAAACACACTTAAAATAACAAATTTTAAATACTATTAGTACTAAAATCTCCATGCCAACTGGTTGGTATGTATCTTTATAATTAAGGTGGCAAAAATAAATCACAAAGTCTTAAACAAAATTAGTTCAAATCTTCGATCCCCTTGCTTCCTTGTGGTAAGTTTTAATGCCTCTTCACCATCTTCAAATGACCTACTCTGTCCTTTCAATTTCATAAGATGCCAACTACTGGGTCACTCCTATGTAATGAATAAACATTTCTAAATATGACATACAAAAACATATTTAAGAAATCAATAGCTACTCACTGCCCAATACCATTTTTATATAAAAAGGCCCAATAAGGTTTTAACAGCTTAGGAAATAAACAGTGATTGGTGCCTAAACCTAAAAAAAGATCCAGCAACGGGTCTAATAAAAGTCGTATTGAGAGCCCATCAGACATTAAGTAAATACTTTGCTTCTGTTTTCTAGACCCTTTTTGTTTGGTTTCCATGGTAACTTGTTTTGTGGGGGTCACTTGGAATGTATAAGAATTTGCTGCAATTAGATGCTTGTGTCCTATTGGCCAGTGTGTTGAGTAGTAAACGAAAAAGAAATAGAAGGAAAGGCACTAGGGAATATGGACAAAGCCAATGTGCACTTTGTAAATCAAAGAAAAATTGTGTCAGCCTAATTATCTTTCAGAGCTTTTTATCAAAGTTTCTTTTAATAAAAAATAATGTCCATATCCATTAGGCTATAATCTCTCACCCATTGACCTTCCAAAGTACACAAATTTGCCTTGATTTTATTTTTGTTATTCACTAATTATTCTTTGACTATATCTTAACCTTTCATGAGACTGTCCTTTGGGTAAGGACATCATCTGCTTTTGAAGCAGTTTGCAAAATGGAAATCCATGGAAGTGAAATAGGATGCAATAGATTATTGTCTACATTCTGACACCATTAGTTGCAGCATTTAGACAAGTTCCTAACATTAACCAAACTGTTTAAAATTTATTTACTTGAAATATTTTATAATTAGATTATTTTAAGACCTATAAATAACTGTTTATTTCCTGGGTTTCTTAATTGCTTCCATATTTTTCAATGTTTTACTTTAAAATTCATAGGCAACCCTGAATAAATATTAAAGGGCAAGATTATTTTCTCTGCTGCAAAACCCAATATTTAATCACTTTGTGATGGATTCTCAGACTAAAATTTTTAAATATATGTTGGTAAAGTGAAGGTGACTTCTAAGATGAAAGAGTAAGCACATTAACACATACGAAGAAAAATAACAGCACATGTTCAAAGACTTGCTTTGCCTGATTCAAGAGAAGACAAAACAACATTATTCTTATACTCTGGTCCCACACAAATCTAGAAACTACATACTACAATGAAATTGTTTACTTAAAATAGCCTCACTGGGGTCAGAATTTTAACTTAACGAGGGGCCAGATAGCATAGCAGATAGAGCATTTGCCTTGCATGTGGCCAACCCTGGTTTGATCCCTGTCATCCCATATGGTCCCCTTATCCTACCAGGAATAGTTTCTTAGCACAGAGCCAGGAGTAATCACTGAGTGCTGCCTGGTATGGCCCTAAAATCAATAATAATAATAATAATAATAATAATAATAATTAAACCCTGAGCGCTGCTGGGTGTGGCCCTAAAATGGGTGAGGATGAGGATAGGGATGGCAATAGTAATAATTATAAAATTTAGTTCAACAGGCTTTGCATGCGAGAGACTTGGTTTCTTTTTTGTTTTGTTTTGTTTTGTTTTTGGGCCACACCCGGCAGTGCTCAGGGGTTACTCCTGGCTATCTGCTCAGAAATAGTTCCTGGCAGGCACAGGGGACCATATGGGACACCTGGATTCAAACCAACCACCTTAGGTCCTGGATTGACTGCTTGCAAGGCAAACGTCACCGTGTTATCTCTCCGGCCCCAAGACTTGGTTTCTTTCCCTGGTGCTCACATGGTCACTCAGAGCATCACCAGCAGTGATCTCTGAACACAGATCTGAAAGTAGTCCCTAAGAACTGCTAAGTATGGGGATCAGAGAGCTGGCATAGCGGTAGAGCTTTTACCTTGCACGCAGCTGACCCAGAATGAACGGGGTTCAAATTCCAGCATTTCAAATGGTCTCCCAAGCCATCCAGGAGCGATTAATGAGCACAGAGCCAGGAATAACCCCTGAGCACTGCTGGTGAGACCCAAAAAAAAAAAAAAACTACTAAATATGGTCAACAAACAAACAAAAACAAAATAATCTCAGTATCTCTTTAAAAGTGTATATTAATAGTACTAAACATAGCAGATGATTTCAGATATCAATTAAATTATTTACTATCCATAAATTATCTAAATTTCTCCTCCCTTCATCATGATGATGCCAGATACATTTTTTTTGCTTTTTTGTTTTGGGGCTACACCCAGTGATGCTCAATGATTACTCCTGGCTATATGCTCAGAAATCGCTCCTAGCTTGGGAGACCAGATGGGACACTGGGGATGGAACCCAGGTCCGTCCTGGGCAGCCAAGTGCAAGGCTATCGCCCTACCTCTGTGCTCTCACTCTGGCCCCTCGATGCTGTATACTCTTATTTGGATTGCTAATTTTTTTCTTATAGTAATACCAAATTCCTTTGTTCTATATATTGGTTCTAGATTATCATTGTTCTTGTGTCATCAGTTTTCTCTGTCCTTCTATAGTACCTTCAGAACTAAGCATAATTCTCATGCTGATTTTCCAATAGTGTATGATAGAACTATCATCTGTGTGATCGTGTGCCTACTTAGAGCATATACCAAACTTATAAACTCAACAAATTTTCTTTATTCAAAGGAACACATTATTATTTTATTCAAATAATCTACAAAAAGAGCAAAATGGTGCAAACACATTTAACCAAAGAGCTGAAGTAGTGATCATCACATGCAAACTCCAGATATGATAAGGGGAAGAAAAGGGTGGGGAGAAAAAAGTTGAGGGCTAGGGTTATGAATACAGAACTAGTATTCCAAATTGTTTAATTTCCCTAGGGAAAAAAATTTGCTCATAGAAAAGACATTATCAGGGGCCAGAGTGATAGCACAGTAGGTAGTGTTTGCCTTGCACGCAGCTGACTAGGGTTCAATCTTCCAGCATCCTACATGGTCCCCAGAGCCTGCCAGAAGTGATTTCTGAGCTCAAAGCTAGGAATAACCCTGATCACAGCCAAGTGGCCCAAAAGCCACCCCACCCCAAAAAAAAGAAAGAAAAGGAAAATATTAGCAGTTACCACAAAGAGAAAACATTTTGGGAAGAAGCAATACTATAAACAAAAGTTCTAATATACAATTCAACCTGATTAAAAAAAAACACAGGATGACTAATTTTTTATAACTGAATTGCAAGTAATAAAGATAAAAGTCGTAGACTGGCAGAAACAGCCCTATTATAGTGGAGGACTGAATGAACCCCACTAAAGCATCAAAATTTTTTCATTGAATAACTATTTTGAATATTTATATTTATTTATGCAAATTTACTTTACAAGCCTAATGTGATTACAAGAACTAGACTAAATCTATGTTGAAGTACAAACACCTTATATAATGTTTAGTATATTTCAAGCATAATGAATTTGCAAGTATATTTTTTTTTGGTTTGTTTGGGGTTTGTGGGGGTTTGTTTGTTTGGTTTTTTGGGGGTTTTTTTTGGGGGGGTTTGGGTTTTTTTTTTTTTTTTGGTTTTTTGATCACACCCAGCAGCGCTCAGGGGTTACTCCTGGCTCTATGCTCAGAAATCACCCCTGGCAGGCACAGGGGACCATATGGAATAGATTCAAACCACTGTCTCGCTACATGCAAGGCAAATCGCCTTACCTTCATGCTATCTCTCTGGCCCTGAAGTATTTATTTTTATCTTTTATTACAACCAAGTAATATTCCACTGTGTATATTCACTATAGTTTATCCAGTCATCTATTTTTGGAGGCTTGAATTGTTTCCAGATTTTAGCTATTGTGGAAGAAATATAGGATGAAAATATCTTTTTCTTTATTCTTTGTATTTGAATCCTTGGGTTATATTCCAAAAGGTGTAATTTCTGGGTAAAATGTAAATTCAATTTCTAGGCTTTTTAAATGAATGCCTTTTTTTTTTTTTTTTTAGGAAGTCTCTACCAGTCAATATTCCCACCAGCAATGAATGAGAGGGGTTGGAGGAAACTTGTCCTATCTCTCTCCAAAGTGCCCTAGTGCAATCAGCTGCAAGGATGGCATGGCCATGAGTTTTTGTTTTCAAGAGTTAGAAGAGTCTATGCCATTGACCATTTTCGCAGACATGGTAGAAGGTTCAGGATTGCGCATGTGATTGAATTTGTTATATTTCTTTATTTTTTAATTTTTTTATATTCCATGGCCACAAGGTTGTTCATACTACAGGTTTTTTTATTCTTCCAGCCTTCACTTCTATTGTCTCTGAATATTATTATAATGTCTTTCATTTTTCTTAAATCCCACAGATGAGTGAGACTATTTTATATCTATCTCTCTCCACTGACTTATTTCACCCAGCATAATAGTTTTCAAGTCCATCCATGTATAGAAAAATTTCATGACTTCATTTTCCTGACAGCTGCATAGTATTCCATTGAGTATATGTACCACAGTTTCTTTAGCCATTTATCTGTTGTCTGGCATCTAGGTTGTTTCCAGATTCTGGCTATTGTAAATAGTGCTGCAATGAATCTAGGTGTGCAGAAGGCATTTTTGTATTGTGTTTTTGTATTCCTAGGGTATAATCCTAGAAGTGGTATAGCTTGATCATATGGGAGCTCAATTTCTAGATTTTTTAGGAATCTCCCAAATGTTTTCTATAAAGGCTGAACTAGATGGCATTCCTACCAGCAGTGAATGAGAGTTCCTTTCTCCCACATTCCCTCCAGCACTGATTGTTCTTATTCTTTGTGATATGTGCCAGTCTCTGTGGTGTGAGATAGTATCTCATTGTTGTTTTGATTTGCATCTCCCTGATGATTAGTGATATGGAGCATTATTTCATGTGACTTTTAGCCATTTATATGTCTTCTTTGAGAAAATGTCTGTTCATTTCTTCTCCACATTTTTTGATGGGGTTAGATTTTTTTTCTTGTTAAGTTCTGTCAGTACCTTGTATATCTTAGAATTAGCCCCTTATGTGATGGGTATTGGGTGAATATTTTCTGCCATTTGGTGAGTGGCCTTTGTATATTAATCACAATCAAACTAAAACAAGTGTCACTCGTCTCTACACCAGAAAAGTACAATATCAAAAAGAGAATAAAGTACAGACTATTATATCTGATGCACATAATTTTAAAATTCTTAACAAAATCTTGGCAAATTATATACAACATCACACCAAGAGAATCATTTATCATGGCCAAGTAGAATTATTAACAGGGATGCAAAGATGCTTCGTGATGCACAAATTAATATAATATACCACAGTAGCAGAAAATTACAAGCTGCACAATCATATCAAGAGAGGCAAAAATCAAGAGAGTTCATATTCATTTAATTAAAATTCTCAATAAATTGGGAATAAAATATGCCTCAGCATTATATGGCAATTTATGTATAATATAAACATGTATGTCTACATAGATATGATAAACCCACAACTAATATATTCAATGGTAGAAAATAAGCTTTTCCCCTAAGGTCTAGATTAAGACAAAGATTTCCACTATCACCAATATGTTTCAACGTGATTTTGGAAATATTAGCCTTGGGCCCGGAGATATAGCATGGAAGTAGTGCATTTGCCTTGCATACAGAAGGACAGTGGTTCAAATCCCGACATCCCATATGGTCCCCCAAGCCTGCCAGGAGCGATTTCTGAGCTTAAAGCCAGAAGTAATCCCTGAGCATCGCTGGGTGTGACAAAGAAGAAAAAGAAGATTCATAAACATGTGTTTGTCTAATACCAAAACTCATGTTGCTGTTGCTTCATATTACCAACATTTTAGATATCTTTCAGAAATCTTAGCTATGAATATTGACATATCTTGTTATTTTTAAATTTGGAGGGGATATATGTTTTTTTTTTTTGTATGATTAATTTCACCCAGCATGTGAAAAGGTCTATTCTTGATATTGCAAGTGACAGGAATTACTATTTTTCATGACTAACATTTTCTTCTACATATTATAATATTTACTTTGTTTTCTCAGTTTGGATTATGATGAATAATCTTACAATAAACATGAAATAAAGAAAAATATTCATTTTTAATAAATTAATTTAATTTTATCTCATGCTTTCTTTTGTTTTGTTCCTTTGGTTTTTGAGTCACACCCGGCAGCACTCAGGGGTTACTCCTAGCTCTGCGCTCAGAAATCGCTCCTGGCAGGCTCAGGGGAGCATATGGGATGCTGGGATTTGAACCACTGTCCTTCTGCATGCAAGGCAAATGCCCTACCTTCATGCTATCTCTCCGGCCCCTCGTGCTTTCTTTTTCCTTTTTTTTTTTTTTTTTTTTTTTGGTTTTTGTGTCACACCGGGTGATGCTCAGGGATTACTCCTGGCTATGCGCTCAGAAATCACTCCTGGCTTGGGGGAACCTATGGGACGCTGGAGGATCGAGTGTCTGTCCTAGGTCAGCATATGCAAGACAAAGGCCCAACTGCTTGCACAACTGCTCTGGCCCCTATTTTGTCTCATTTGTAAAAAATTTTTTATAATTTTTATTGAGACCAATGTGAATTACAAGTCTTTCACTGTTATATTTTAGGTACACAGAGACAGTGAATTAGAGCAATTCCCATCACCAGTGTTGACCTCCCTCCACCACTGTTCCCAGCCTGCATCCCATACATCCACCCTTAGCCCCTGTACTACTAGTGGAACATGTCCCTTTTGCGTATAGCTTTTTGTAGTTTGGGTCTCTTGATCCTATTGTCGTTGACTTTGGGTCAGGTATTTAGGTCTGATCATTTTTCATTTCCACTCAATGTTCAGTGACTACTTGCCCTGGTACCATCCACATTTTTTTTATTTCCTTCCTCCTTTACCTCAATTTATGAGGCAGAACAAAATGATTCATGTTCTATGATTCGCTGAAGAAGAAAAAAAAAAGCAGAGAGAAGCACCTGTCCAGAAGCTATAAATATAAATTTAAAAGAAGAAAGAAAAAGAAACTTTTATGTGTAAGATTTAGTACTACCGTATTTATTCCAGTATAACGCTGCCCATGTATAACACGCACCCCTAATTTTCCATAAAAAATCGGGACTTCCGCTTCCGGTGCAGGACCAAGATGGCTGCCTCCGCTGCGTCTCTGCTGTCTCGGCTGCAGAGCTGCGCTGCCCCGTAACTCGGGGCTCACTGGTGAGCCATGCCCACTGCAAGGAGGGCTCAGCGCGCATGTGGAAGGCGCTCACCTTCTTCGTGGCGCTGCCCGTTGTGGCCCTGAGCATGCTCAACGTCTTCCTCAAGTCGCAGCACGAGGAGCAGCCCTTTCCCTGGGGAGATGGCAATCACACCCTGTTCCATAACTCACATCCGAACCCCTTGCCAACCGGCTACAAAGAGACTAATACGTGAGCCCAGCGCCCAGGTCCATGGGCACCACAGCACTTGCTTGGCCCAATCTCCACACGGACCAGGAACACGAATGGGACCCCAATTCACCTATGACCAATTTCCCACCTCCCATTCCTCTGCTTCCAGCTGGGGTTGGCTTAAATAAACCTTAGATTGGTCACGAAAAAAAATCGGTATAAGGGACCGGCGAGGTGGCGCTAGACGTAAGGTGTCTGCCTTGCAAGCGCTAAGACCCCCCCACCCCCCCACCCCCGGCGTCCCATTTGGTCCCCCCAAGCCAGGGGCAATTTCTGAGCGCTTAGCCAGGAGTAACCCCTGAGCATCAAACGGGTATGGCCGAAAAACAAAAAAAAAAAAAATTGGTATAAAATTTTGTTTCACACCAAGCATTGTAATTGACAAAAAATGTTGTTGAACACATGCGTAAACTAGTATAAACACAATACCGAAATAAAATGACTGGTAACAATACTTATTTAAAATGCTTCCAAGTCAGATTCATCATCAGATACACTTAAGATTGTTCCCATTTTTCTCGAGTTAATTTGTCATCAGTGTCCCAGTTGGCAGGAACATCTGTTTCTTCAGTTTCTTCGCTTTCTTCTGAGTCTGAATTCCAGCAGGTCGTCTTCTGTGCCGTCGTCCATTTGAGTGCTGATGCCTGTCTTCAAAAACCTCTTGATGATCATTTCTTTTGGTATGTCTTCCCATGATGTTTGAACCCAGGATGTCACGAGAGACAGGCCAGGTTTCTTGAGCCCGGAAAAGGCTCACAATTCTCCTGCGCCCTCATTGGACCGGCCGCCACTGCCACCCACCCCAGCCCTTGTTTATAATGTGCACCCAAACTTTGACTTCTTCTTTTGGTAGAGAATTTTGTGCGTTATACTCGAATAAATATGGTACCCAATTAATACATACATGCATGTTAAATATACACTTTTTATTGAAATCTTTATTTAATTACAAGCATGGTTATGGTTGGGTTTCAATCATAAACAGAACACCCCTCTTCATCAGTGCAACATTCCTACCACCAATGCCTCCGCTCTTTTCTCCTCCCCATCCCCTGCCTGTATTCGATACAGGCATTCTACTTTCATTCATTAACAGTGTCATGCTAGTTGTTAATGTAGTTATTTCCCTATCAGCATTCATAAATATACACTTTTTTTTAGGTTTTGGGTCACATCTGGATATATTCAGGAATTTCTTGTTGGCAGAGCAGATATTCAATAGAAAGACTGAACACATATTATCAAGACATTTAGAGCTGGAAAACAGGATTTGTACTTTCTAATGTACATTATAGAAATAGTATAGCCCTGCCAGTTTGGATACAAACAAGCGAAGAAAACATCCAAAAGTCCAATAGAGATGATTATATCTATATAAATAGCAATGAGAAAAGGATGAACAGCAACATCAGCAAATAAAACTTGGAAAACCAAGCGTATGTGAGCATCGAGGAAAGAAACAAGACTTGGGATTGCTACCTGGGATGAGGCCTATACAGTTTCACTGGTTTCACTGGTAGTGGCACATTTACCATAACAGGACCAAACTAACTGAAAATACAAGAAAAGCAGATTAAGAATAAAAAACTAATTGAAATGAAAAGGCAAACTGAAAAGAACTTCAATCTTATTAATCCACTAAAGAAATAAGTATCGATGTAGTGTAGTACTGCGCAGTACTCAGGTGTAGTTCTGGTGTAGTGTTCGGGTATGCTATGGTGTGAGTCTCTGAACCCAGGCTTGGTTATACTTTATTTTTATTCATTTTGGTGTTGGGACTTCACCCAGCTATACTCAGCAGCTACTCCTGGTGTAGAGCGTAGGTATGCATTGGTGTGAGTTTAAAGCCCAAGCTTTAAGCATGGGAAGCACGTGCTCCAACCCATTAGTTATCTCCCTTATTTCTTTATTCAGCCTTAAAATCTGTTGGTTTTTTTTTTTTCTCTCAGAGGTAAGGGCAAGGGGCCGGCTATATCATTTCATTGACTTGAAATATTCCTAAAATTAACTTCCTGAGTATCTTAAGTCAACATGAGGTATTGTTAAGACATTTCTGTTTATACAGAATTTTTGCTTTAGACTTTTTCAAACCTAAAAACCATGGAGAGATATAACAATCACTTCAAATTGAGCTGTGCTAATCTAAGATTTGATCATTCCAGTTTCCTTTGTGTTGATTCAAGCAATATGAAGTAAATTTTAGGGGCCTTCCTAGAAGCAGGCTATGGTGATGGATGGGTGACTGACTGGTGATACTGGTAAAGGGAAGGTCACACTGGTGGTGGGATTGGTATTTGAACACTTAATGCCTGAAATGATTGTATTCTGAATAACTGGGTAGATGACAGTGTTACAATAAAAATTAGAAAGAAAAAAGTTTTCATAATTTTTAATCACTCCTGACTTCCAGATGACCATTATTCAATTAGTAAGTTAGTGGAACACTATCATTAGTACAAGTTTAAACACTACTTTAATTTTGCTTTTTCATTATACTACATTTTCTTTATTTATTGGGGTTTTTTTTGGGGGGGGCTTACCCAGCAGCACTCAGAAGTTACTCCTGGCTCTGTACTCAGAAATCGCTCCTGGCAGTCTCAGGAGACTATACAGGATGCTGGGGATCAAACCCAGTTCCATCCGTAGGCAAATGCCCTATCGCTGTGCTATCTCTCCAGCCCCCTATACTACTTTTTCAATCCCATTTTTTGCCTTTCTTTCCTCCTTTCCCTGCTATATTGAAACTTTATAGGAGGAATAGAGGATGAGGGTTCTACATAGCAACCTTTCCATATATGAGAATAATGTAAATATCTCATATAAATATTTATTCATATAGTAAATATAATATATATTTATATAGTAAATATAGCATATTTTATATTCATATAGTATATATGAATATACATACTATATAGTGTATTCATATAGCAAATATGAATATACTAGATATGAATATAGTAAATACCAAATATATTCATATATTATATATTACATAGTAAATATCTCTTCTGTGACTAACATGCTTTAAACTCTTCTTTGAAAATTTGATCAGAATAGACCCCTAATATAATGTTAGTATTTTTAATTTTTATTTGTTTTTTTAGGGCCATGACTGGCAGTGCTCAGGGCTTACTCCTGGCTCAGTGATTAGAAAATCATTTAGCAGACCATTTGACATGCCAGAGTTCAAATCCCAGTCAGCAGCATACAATTCTTACCCATTGCATAATAGTACTCTAGCTCAGAATGTTAGTATTTTTCTTAAATATTTTCTACACTTTGTTAGGCTACTGTCTAGACACTTTAAATTTTATTTCTTTAATGAAATATATCATAGTCACTTTTTTAATTGGTTAGTGCCAATACAGAATAACACACTTGATTTTTGTTTTCTTTTTCTTTTTTTTTTTGGTTTTTGGTTTTTGGGTCACACGCGGCAATGCTCAGGGGTTACTCCTGGCTCCACACTCAGAAATTGCTCCTGGCAGGCTCGGGGAACCATATGGAATTCTGGGATTTGAACCAATGACCTTTTGCATGAAAGGCAAATGCCTTACCTCCATGCTATCTCTATGGCCCTGATGTTTTGTTCTTATTATTATTAATCCCTGTAGAAAGCTCTCTGAACTCTGTTATTAGTTTTCATAGTCTATTTGTTGTCTTCAGTTTTCTCTTTTTTTCAGTTCTTGAAATTTTGATTTTCTCACTACACTTCATTAACCAAGATTCACAAATGAGCCTCTCAATAATTTGGAATAAATTGATAATAAAACCATCTATGGTTTATTATTTAAAATTAACTACCCTTTTATTTCATATGTGGGAGATGTTACCATGTGTTGAATTTCCCAAACTCTCACCTTGTCCTCAATATTATTTTTTTGTAAATCTCAGTTAAAATATTTTCAGGATTGTCTAAATAAGAGTATGTTCATGTTCCCCAAAGTTACTTTACTTATGAGATTCCATATTTCAAATTTTTTCATAAATAAATTCAGATAAAGGCCTAGGTGATTCTTAAAGAAAGATAATGAATTTTTTTTATTTCAAGATTTTATCTAATATATAAAGTGGGCTGAATATATTTATTCCACTTCTGGTAAAAGGTTATTCCTTTTATAATACAATCTTCAGAGTTTGCCTCTTGTATGAACTATTAGTATGCAACTTAACCTTTCTCCTAAATTGATTTTAACTATTTGGATCATTTACTTCACCTATGAAAAACCACATAAGACCACAAGGATAAAAAGTGCTCATATAAGAAGAAAAGAACAGTAGATATCTATAGTAGTGTAACGATAGAGCTGGTTAAAAGCAGAAATATTTACAGATCCATCTTCTTCAGCTTTTTCTAACACAATAAATACAAATAGTGCCATGACTTATGTTGCTTTCTTTCACTTTACAGATGCTAAAACTTTCATTTCAAGTTTCTATCTTCTAGAAGTGGGGTGGAAAAAAAGCCAGTTCCTAAACCCATTGAAATTGCATTTGTGGCATCAAAATGGATTTTTTTTTAAGCAGAATGCTGGATTGACAGTAAAGCAGCTGCTCTGCAACAAACGAAAGCAAAAATTAATAAGAGACCTTAGCAAAAGGAAGACTATTGGTTTTGCACACCCAGAGCAAATTGGCTGGATTTAGAAGAACACACTTTGATCTTTTCCAGACTAATTACTGCTCTATGGTTTGACTGTTTTGTGCATTAGTTGCCCTTCATACAAAACCGAAACTGCTATGGTACACAGCTGTAATACAAATGAAAATTTGACATTCAGTAAACAAAGCATGGCAAGGGTCATTCTTTCAACACAATAACTGCATAATACAATTTTAGAATGCCTTTTGTATACAAAAAAATGACACATTTTGAGACTGTTTTGAACTCAGAATAAGCAGTCAAGGCTGTTTGTAAAGGATAGAGAAATCACTCCCAACTCTAATCTATAAATATAGATTGAAAACAGTTTGTTTCAACATTGTAGAAATGCTAAGGAATTTACACATTTACAGAAATAAATGTGCCCATTTTTATAAGATGGTTTTTCATTTGTCTATAAGGTTAATTGAGAGCAGATTTCTTAAGTAGCTGTTTGCAGTAGCAATAATAGTGTTTATGCACTGTTATGATTCTGTATTTTCTTCTTGGAAAGAATTTAAATTATTTCATACCTAGAATTTATATTAAAATATTGAGTACTTAATTTTCATAAAATAAATCAATAAAATCATGTTTTCAACACATGCCAATGAAGCATATAAGATGTTTTATTACTTATAGGTCACCCTAGTTATTAAAGTACAAACTTCTTTTTGCATAAGAAATATATTCAGCTTGTAACTGAGTTATCCAAGGCTGGAGCAGTAGTACAGAGGGTAGGGCATTTGCTTTGCAAAGGCAAACCAAGTTGATTCTCTGGTACCCAATATTGTTCCCCACGTCCAGTTAGCTAGAAGTGAATCCTGAGTGCAGAGCTAGGAGTAACCCCTGGCCAAATTTAGTCAAAAACCAAAAATAAAGGGGAGAAAAACCTGAGTTTTTCTTCTCAAGTTAATGGCTTTAAGTAGCTATATTTTTTAACCAAGTTTATTCTTTTAAAAAATAGGAAAAAAATATTTACTTTCACATTAGAAATCATAAGGAGGGGCCGGGCGGTGGCACTAAAGGCAAGGTGTCTGCCTTGCCAGCGCTAGCCTAGGACGGACCGCGGTTCGATCCCCCGGTGTCCCATATGGTCCCCCAAAGCCAGGAGCGACTTCTGAGCGCATAGCCAGGAGTAACCCCTGAGCGTCACTGGGTGTGGCCCAAAAACCAAAAAAAAAAAAAAAAAAAGAAATCATAAGGAATCAGTAGCTTCGAAGTTACTGTCTACAAAAGAAGTTAACCAGGTTTTGACAATCACTGTAACTTTACAAATTATCACGTAATAAAATAAAAAGCACAGAGTAAATTGAATTGCTTTAACCTTATAATATTTAAACTCTTTCATTTACTTGGTTTGGGAGCCAGACCCAGCTATGCTCAAGGGATCATCTACTATGCCAGTAATTGGATCCAGAAAGAACTCAGATAAAGGAAGTGATTTAACTCTTGTGTTATCTCTCCAAACACCATTTTTATTTAAACCAACTCAGCACTTGTATTTGTATAAACTTCCTCCAGTTTTCTCTAAAATATAGTTTCGCCTCAGGATATCTTCACCATCATCCCAATATCCTGTCCCCTGACACACACACCCCATTATCCTTAGATTGCAGATCATGTTAAACTATTTTACATGTAAAACAATTTTTGTTTAAAGAATATGCCCCAAAATAAACAAAACTAGATTAGGAAAAAAAACTATTTCCCAATATTTTGTTTCTAGCTCAAACTATTGAAAAGAGGTAATTTAGAAATTTTGTTAATACAAATGATTTAATTAACTATTTATGGGAAACCTAAAATGTTTGTGCAGGATTGACTAGCAATCTTCCATCATAAGGATAGTTTACTACAGATATTAGAAATTGGAAACATTAAACTCTTCCATTCTACCAATTAAGAATTCCACAAGGTGTGTGTTTCTCTAGTACATGTTCTTGCATGTATCTTGTTTACTTGTCTTTATGGCTCTTTGCTTTTTCCACTCTAAAAAAGCTGTTTTCTCTTAAACATTGTCTCTTTCACTCCCCTTACATCTTTCTAAATAAGTTTTGTTCTATCAAAAAAAGTCTTGCTTCAGGGCCAGAGTGATAGCACAGTGGCAAGGCATTTGTCTTGCACACGGCCAAGCGGCATCCCATATGGTCCCCAAGCCTGCCAGGAGTGACTCCTGAGCACAGAGCCTGGAGTAACTCCTGAGGGCCACCAGGTATGATCCAAAAAACAAAAATAAAAAAGTCTTGCTTCACTAAAAAACATATTTATATAAAATATGTATAACACACATTATACCAGGCTGATCAACTCTTCTCTTATAATATTCCCATGTTAATTTTTATAAATGTTATGAGCTTCTGTATTTTTCCATTTAGCATTTATAACAAGGTAACATCCTTAATATATATGCAAAGCTGTTTTCTAAATGCCTGTCTATATCTGGTTCATTTATCTTTCCATGAGGAGAGTAGCTTATTCATAGTAAGAGACTTGAGAATTCAGCATAATATATTTTCACAATATGTTTAGAGGAGGAGTTTTGGTGCTAAGCACCATGTGGAAAGGTAGATAAATATATAGAGAGAATCATAGGCCTCAGCCAAGTGGATTGAAGAATAACAGAGAATCTATAATGCTTTCTACTTCAACAGCAATCAAACCCAACCTCTGCAAATTAACCAGCCTGCAAAACACCCAGAATCGAAAAAAGAGGATATTGATTCCTGGAGATGTCACCTATATTTTATTTTCCCATTAAAAAGAATCACAGAATTCTATTCTAAAAATGTGAACATTTTCCCCCATGAAATATATAGTAGACCAGTTGCTTTAAACAAAAACAAAAATAAAAACAAAAGCAAAATACTTAAAAACAAAATCTCAAAATAACGTGCTTTTTTTTCCTTTTATTAAACACAATGGTTACAAAGTTGCTTATGATTGGGTTTCAGCAGCCTTGCAATGTGCTCCACCTTTCAGCTTTGCACATTTCCTGCCTCCAGTATCCCAAGTTTCCCACTCACCTTCCCCCTGTCTGCCTCTCTCTCTCTCTCCTCTCTTCTCTCTCTCTCTCTCTCCTCTCTCTCTCTCTCTCTCTCTCTCTCCTCTCTCTCTCTCTCTCTCTCTCTCTCTCTCTCTCTCTCTCTCTCTCTCTCTTTTTCTCTCTCTCTTCTCTCTCTCTCTCTATCTCTCTTTCTCTCTGTCTCTCTGTCCTCTCTCTTCTAGCTTTTTCCTTTTTCTCTGTCTCTCTCTGTCCTCCTATCTCTCTGTATCTCTCTCTCTTTCTCTCTCTCCTCCCCCCCTCTATGATTTTTCCTTTTATACCCTGTGGTTTGCACTACTGTTAATGAAGGGTTACCATGCCTATCACTTTATCTTTGTTCAGCACCTATTTCTTGTCCAGTGTGATCAGATCAGTTCCAACTATCACTGTCTTAGTGGTCCTTCTCTACCTTAACTGTTAATTTATTTTAAAACAAATACTATTATTAAAATTTTTCAGCTGGGAGTAACTCTTAAATAAATCATTAAAGTATTTTTGCCATGTATCTTATCTTAAAATTGTTAGAGAAATGGGGAAGGGGTTTTAAAAGTAATTTGGTGATGACTTGATTTTAGCATGCTTTGTTTCCTATAATATATATTTCTATCTGCTTTTATTCTAATATCATGCCTTCAGATTTGGAAGCTATCTGCCAAAGAAATGAAATTAAGTGGGTCAGAGTGATAGTGCAGAAGGTAAAGTGCTTGCCTCACACTTGGCTGATTTAGGTTTAATTCCTGGCACCCCACATGGTCTTCAAACCAGGAGTAATCCCTGAGCACAGAGCCAGGAGTGAGCTCTTAGAACTGCCCAAAGCAAAACAAAGTAAAAGAAAAAATATAAAGAATATATTTACATGTTACTTTTCAATTTTTTTCTGGGTGAATAACCAAATCAAAATCCCCACTAAATTACCTTATTCAAAAATTCAAAAGGAATTCAAAAAAGACTACTTGAATATTTACATTCCAAGTTTGGGCTTTGGGGAGTTACTGTAGTCACAGCTTCTGCTTCATTAAACACCTATGTAAATGGGAGATGGTACAGAGACTACCGCACAGGTATATTTACCTTGAGCTCAATCGTCAGTTACACATACCTTCTGAGATCAAAAGGTGTGTTCCTGAGGTCCTCTGAGCACTGCTTTGAAGGCTACTTAATAAAATATAAATTTGGGGCCAGAGCAGTAGCGCAAGCGGTAGGGTGTTTGCCTAGTGTGCACTAGCCTAGGATGGACTGCGGTTTGCTTCCCTGACATCACATATGGTCCCTGAAGCCAGGAGTGATTTCTGATTTCTGTGCATAGCAGGAGTAACCCCTGTGTGTCACCAGGTTGGCCCAAAAAAGCAAAATAAATAATAAATAATAAATATAAATTTCTTCCCATTTATAGCAAAATATGATTAAACAGAAATGTACAGAAAACAAAATGGAATAATAGGGACTTTATAGATGTGCCTTCTCATACTAGGCTTTTAGAACCTTCCTATGGCCCTGCCTCCACAGAAAAATGAAAGTTGCCATTTAATTCAATTGTAACAGACATTTTTGCTAAATATACCACTGATATTACAGGCCTGTTTTTGGTGTGGATTCTGGCAACAGTTATCATCTGCCTCTAGAAATACCTACTAAAATGGTCTTCTCATAGGTCATTCTGAGAACATTACCTTGGTTTATTTTCCTAGCAAGCTCCTAACTACATCCAGAGGAAGAGAAAAAATTATCTCAACATATAGCAGCAGCACTTTTAACTAAGCCCAAACCATTTTCTAACTGCTTAAGATTGGAGGTTACTGTGTACTTTTCCCCCTTATTTAAGCACTGTGGTTAACAATGCTGTTAATGGTAGGGTTTTCATGCACACAACATTCTGAAACCACACTCACCCCAGAGTGTCCACTTTCCTTCCATTGCCTCATTGCAACCTCAAACCTCTCCTTTCCCTTGGTAAGCAGTTTTACAGGCCTGTAATCATATTCTGCTGCTCTCATTATATTCCTTTATATCCTATGTGGTATATAAAGACCATTTTTGTATTTGTCCGCCTTTCATCTAACAAATGGTTACTATATAAAAATGTAAAGTATTTGTAAAGTTTAATGAGAATAAATCAATCAACACCATTAAAAAATGGGAAAAGAGATAAACAGACACTTTCTCATACTATAGAAATGATCCCTGAAAGTATAGTCTTTTTTTTTTTTTTTTTTGGTTTTCGGGCCACACCCATTTGATGCTCAGGGGTTACTCCTGGCTAAGCGCTCAGAAATTACTCCTGGCTTGGGGAGCCATATGGGACGCCGGGGGATCGAACCGCGGTCCATCCAAGGCTAGTGCAGGCAAGGCAGGCAGGCACCTTACCTCTAGCGCCACCGCCCGGCCCCATCACTAGGTCAACCAACCAAGACTAATTCTTTTTTTTTGGGGGGGGGGCCACACCCGGCGATGCTCAGGGGTTACTCCTGGCTGTCTGCTCAGAAATAGCTCCTGGCAGGCACGGGGGACCATATGGGACACCGGGATTCGAACCAACCACCTTTGGTCCTGGATCGGCTGCTTGCAAGGCAAACGCCACTGTGCTATCTCTCCGGTCCCGAAAGTATAGTCTTAACAGACACTTTCTCAAAAAAAAACATACAGGTAGCAAATAGGTATATGAAAAAAAAATAGTCTGCATCATAGATCATCAAAACCAATGCAAATCAAAACAGCAGTGAGATATCACCTCACACCAGTGAGAACTGTCACACACACACACACACACACACAAAAAAAACAGAACAGCCAGTGTGGGCATGGATATGAAGAAAGGTGCCTCCCCCACCCACTAATGATGGAATGTCAGTTAGTTCAACCTCTTTGAAAAATAATATGCACACTTCTCAAAAATATCTAAGAGTCAGGTCGGAGAGATAACATGGAGGTAAGTCATTTGCCTTGCATGCAGAAGGTCGGTGGTTCGAATTCCAGCATCCCATATGGTTCCCCGAGCCTGCCAGGAGCAATTTCTGAGCATAGGAGTAACCCCTGAGCGCTGCCGGGTGTGACCCAAAAAAAAAAATTTAAGAGTCTAGATTTCACTTTTTGGCATCTACCATAAGGGCCCAAAACACCATTTAGCAAATACATCTGCACCTCTGTGTTCACTTCATACTGTTCAACACAGCCAAAATCTGGAAACAACCTAAGTGTTCAACTTGATTGAATAAATGACTGAATAAAGAAATTGGGAGGTATATACATAAAACTAAGTTATAAAATAAAATCATGCAACTTGCTACTACAGGGTACTTTTTAAAATTAATATAAGGCTGAGTACCAGAAAAATAGTACAACAGGAGAGTACTTGTTTTGCATGTGGTCAACCAGGGTTCAATTAATGACACCCCATATGATAGATATCCCAAGTCCCACCAGAAGTGATCCCTGAGTGCAGAGACAGGAATAAGCTCTGAGCACCACCTGATGTGGCCACCCCCACAAAAAATATCACTATAATACTTGTTGAAAACTGAGAAAAGTAAAGATATCAACAACCAAGACTAAATGATGGAGATGTTACAAATGCTTCATATCATCACTGTTTTCATGACTGATTTTCAATCTGTGCATCCAAAAGTCTGCAAATAAGATCTGAAAACTTCGAAATTCATTAAGAGTCAGAGCTGAGGCAAGTGCACGTAAGCATTTCATCATCAGGTGATGATTGGTTATAAAACTGTTGTCCCCTGGCCTTAGAGATGTGATTTCAAATTTTCCTCCCCTAGCATAAAGTTCAAATAAAAGCACATTGTAGATAACAAGGATGAATGAAATTATGTATTTAAATTATATAAAATCAGGTACGCTTTAAAAAGAAAATAAAAAACTTAAATGGATATTGTTTTTTAAATAGTATCTTTAATACACTGTATTCTTACATCAAAGCAAAGGAAATTTAACTGCTGCTTTTTTATCTGAACAGGTACCTAGTGGCCAAAACACTTATTAAATATTTGCACATAGCTCTCTAATAAAAGATGTATTATCATCCAGGAGCTAATTTCTCAAATAAAAACGTATGTGAAAGTACTTTGTAACTGTATAAAGTAGAAAGTACTACACTTGTAATAATAATAGTAATAGGCATTAAGTGCTTTATTGTATTGGATAGTAAGTTCTAAAAAGATAACCTTGAAAGAGACATGATCACCATTTTATAAATGACAAACCGAAGGCTGAGTTATCTGTGCCAGACAGTAGGAGGAGAAACTAAGGCTAAGGTCTGTCTCACTTCCAAACTGGTACATGTAATATACACTTGGCTCTATGAGGGACTTCCCCAAATTAGAATGTTACAACTGACATGTTAACACCTCTAAAATTCAATAGGCTATGAACTAGAAAGATGATATGTGGATGTTTTATGTGGATGTCTCATAAAAGGCTTTTTAAAATTGTTTTTCTTGTACAATATTTACTTTTCTAGAAAGATAAATAACTATTGTATCCCAAAAGGAACTTATTTTGGTCTTAAGCAGTCCATTAAGTATTTAAGTATTGTAAGTGTTTTCAATATAAACTAAATACTTAACTATTTAACACAGGGATTATTACCATAAATTCTAAGACACCGGAAAATACTGATGATGAAAATATTCTAATCAAATGTCATTGTGTAGTTAAATAAATCCAGAACAGATGATTTATATATGAATTTATAAATATGGAAATTTCCATAATATGAAGATCCACAATAAATAGACCATTGTTTTTTTTAGTTACCAATTTACAAAGAGTAGTTTTTTCTTTTTTTTTTTTTTATTTTATTGAGACCACTGTGAATTACAAGTCTTTCACAGTTGTATTTCAGGCAGACAGTTACAGTGAATTAAGGCCATTCCCACCACCAGTGTTGACCTCTCTCCACCATAGTTCCCAGCATGGATCCCGTACCTCCACTCTTGCTCCCCAGATTGCTAGTGTAACAGATTCATTTTGTGTTCAGCTTGTTATAGTTTTGGGTCTCTTGATTCTATTGTTGTTGACTTTGGTTTGAGTATTTAGATCTGACCATTTTTTATTTCCACTCAAAGTTCCTGAGACCACTTGGCCCTGGGTCCCATCCACTTTTTCTTCCTTTTCTTTTTTGTTTTTGTTTTTGGGCCACACCCGCGGTGCTCAGGGTTACTCCTGGCTGTCTACTCAGAAATAGCTCCTGGCAGGCACGGTGGACCATATGGGACACCGGGATTCGAACCAACCACCTTAGGTCCTGGTTCGGCTTTTGCAAGGCAAACACCCCTTTTCTTTTCTCAATTTGTAGGAAGACATAGAAATATGAGGCAGAACAAAATTATCCAAGTTCTAAGGTTCTATGAAAAAGGCAGGAGCCCTTATCTAGGATATATATACATAATTTACTTTATATATTTACATTATATATATATTAAAAGAAAGAAACAAAAAAGGGGGTGCAGATGTGGCAGGTGGTGGTGGTTTCTTTTTGTTTTTTCGTTTTATTTTGTTTTTCATAGGTGCAGTAAAAGTTGGTAAATTATAAAGGAAATTTCCTTGGCCTAAAAGATACAGGGTGTCTCCACCCATGAAGCATATTGTCATAAAACTGACTACAAGCTCTGGGCATGTTTGTTGTCCAACCCCAAAAACTTATAATTAACAATATTGTAAATCAGAGTGAATGAAATAAAATTTAAAACAAAGAATACTTGTCAAGTATCCTTGCTGACAATTTTTAAAATGATGGTAATTCCCATTTTAAAATAAGAAAAACTGGCAAATAAAAGGCCTAAAAGAATTGAAACATAATATTTTTAATTTTCTTTAAAATTTTTTTAATCTGCCCCTACCACATGTAATTGTTTAAATGGGGTTGTCTGCAACACTCTTGGCCCTGGAGTATAGAGAGAGAAAGAAGGAAATAGGATGGAGAGGAGAAAGACAGATATTAAATAATGAAAGATGGGGTCAAAGAGATTCAGGTACATTGATGTTATCAGAAAAGACAGAACTAATCTCCAAACCACAGAGTTAACACTAAAATGTTGAGATCTAAACTTTTAACAACTACTGTGTTTTCTGGCATATAAGACGACCCCTTAATTTTACAGTTAAAACACAGGTTTAGGCCTATATTCGCTATATCAGACAGAACGTTCCTGTGCTGCAACTGTATGTAGCACCGTGAGCCAATCAAAACAAGCAAAGGTCAAAGGTTATACTGTAATAGACTTCCTCTCTGACTTTGGCCAATCCGAGCAGGTTTTTACAGTGTAGATTCGGGTCCAGAACATTGTCTAATTTGCACACATAAAAAGCCTGCTTGGATTGGCTGAGTTAGAGAGGCAGTCCGAGCAGCCTTGCAGTGATTGGTGCAGGGTCGATTTGGAAAATTCGTTTTGTTGCAATATTCAGACAATTTTCATTTAGCGGCATATTGAGACATTTTTCGGGATATACTGGTGTATAAGACGACCCCTGATTTTCGGTTGACTTTTTTTTGTTTCAAAAGTCGTCTTATACACCGGAAAATACGGTAAACTTAAATGGGTACCTTTAAGATGGCAGGCTGGGTGGGGCCAGAGCACTAGTACAACTCAAGGATTGGCATTTGCCTTGCATGCAGCTGACCTAGGTTTAATCCCCAGAGTCCCATATGGCCCTCTGAGCCTGCTAGAAATAATTCCTGAGTATATAGTCAAATGTAACCTCTGAGCAACTCTGGATGTGGCCCAAAATTCAAACACATGTTTGTGTGTGTGTGTGTGTGTGTGTGTGTTTTGTGTGTGTATGTATATGTGTCTGTGTGTGTGTAAAAGATGGCAGACTAGGTGTGTATGGTAGGTGGGATCAGGGATTAAATGGGATGAACTCTGTGAACATTGGTGATGGAGGTTATATGTAGTGGTGTGGTGTGGTATTGAAACATTGCATATCTAAAAATCAACTATGAATAAATTTGTAAATCACAATGTTTTAATTTTAATTTTTTTCATCTTTGCCAGCACTTAAGAGTACTTCTAATTTTGGAGGAGAGGGCCAACAGCTGGCTGTGCTCAGGGTTGTTCCTGGCTCTGCACTCAGAAATTATTTCTCCTGTTGGCACTCAGAGGACTGTATGGAATGCTGGGGATCTAACCTCAATCAACCACATGCAAGGCAAATGCTCTACCTGCTGCACTAACACTACAGTCCCCAGTACTTCTAACTTTTAAAACATTTTGTGAAACTAAATTAACCCCAAATACCTATTCACAGAGTTTATATTTTGAAGTGTTGTAACTAATTTTTAAAGTATGTTTTCTGAAAGAAATAAAGAACTAAATGCTAAACCAAATAATAATGAATTCTGATTATTAAGATTTCATTAAATTGGGAAAACCTTTTCAATACCAAATACTATTCTGAGTCTCCCATTACAGCTCTCTGAAAAGTTTGGTGAAATATTAGGAACTATGTTTTGAAGATACTTGAGTGAACTTTACTAACAATGATCCAAATAAGTTTTTAGATTACTCTTTCCAAAAATTGCAGTATCTCATGCAAAATGGTATCCACTTTACAACTAGGGTAATTTTTTACTCACCACGAAATGAAAATCTATATTCTGCTCTCCTTTGCATGTCTCTTTAAAGCCTCAAACCAAAGGAATAAGTCACATTTGAGACCATTTTCTTTTTTAATCTTGTTCACTCTTCTATTCTGTTTCTAAAGGGATACTTAGTTTTAACTAGATTGCAATTTCATTTGAAAAGATTGAACAGGTTTTCTAGAATGAGTTAAAGATTACCCATTGAGAGTATTTTTTGGCAGCTACCCTTAAAGATGCAAGAATCTGTTTTAAAAAATGGTACATCTAGATTTAATACAAATAATACTTGATTCTGTCAGATAGAAGAGATGTAAATTGTGATGTTGGCACAAAAGCTATGTAAGATGTGCTTTTTACTTCCAGCATCTCATTAGACAAGCACAATTTTCTTTATAGAATTTTGTTATATTGAGAATGCTAAATTCATTAGTGAATTGCCTATTCACTCAAAACAGAAACATTTGGTATTATTTTAAATCCAAAGGACCAAATATACACAACGTTATTTTATATTACTTATAAATAACCTATTAAACTCAATTCACATAAAAATTAGCATATTACTTTTAATAAATTTTTGCAGGAGGGTCATGCCTGGTGGTGCTGGGGAACCATGAATTGTGGATGCTCCGGGGCTTCCACTGAGCCTGGGTTTCAGCCCTTTGAGCTATCTCCCCAACCCATATTATTTTTATTAAATAAAGAAGATAGTATTATACTCTCTGTTTTACAATTAGATACCTTAATATGTCAGAAAGGCAAGTCAAGAAAAGTTAAAAGTAAAATCAAGAATAATATCAGCTAGAGGCCAGAGCAATAGCACAGCAAGTAGGGTGTTTGACTTGCATGTAGCCAACCCAGGTTCAAACCCTGGCATTCTATATGGTCCCCACAAGCCTTCCAGAAGTAATTTCTAAGTGCAGAGCCAGGAGTAACACTGCTGGATATGTCCTGAACACTACTGGATATTCCCCACCACCACCAAAAAAACTTTTTAAAGAGTAATAAAAACTAATTAAAGGTTTTCCTCAGTACTGGGCATTGTGCTATATGTACAAAATCACATTATTTAATTCCAACAATCTCATTTTAAAAACTAACACAATAGGGACTGGAATTATAGTATATGACTTGTCTTGCACATAACTGACCCCAGGTTCTATCCCCAGAACATTGTAAGCCTACTAGGTGTGATCCCTGAGCACCACTGAGTATAGCCCAAAAAACCAAGTAAATATATAAATATGACACAAGAAAAGTACTCCTTTTCTAAAAGGAAAAAATTTAAAGTGTTGTAGAAATTTGCCATCACAAACTCAAACTATGCAAGTCTAATACAATTTGTAATGTAGTCTAGTACCTATCTCTCACTGTCAAGTTATAAAAATAATAAAAAGCACAAATGTTCAAATGTTAAAATAAGGAAATAAAATACATTAAAATATGTGTTAAATAGAGAAACTGGTATTTCTTTTTCTTTCTTTTTTTTTTTTTTTGCTTTTTGGGTTACATTCGGGGGTACTCAGGGGTTACTCCTGGCTCTGCGCTCAGAAATCAATCCTGGCAGGCATGGGGGACCATATGGGATGGCAATTCAAACCACCCTCCGTCCTGGATCAGCTGCATGCAAGGCAAATGCCCTGACATTGTGCTACCTCTCTGGCCCCTCAAATATATTTTAAATGTATATTTGTTGGGGCCAGAGCACAGCGGATAGGGTATTTTGCCTTGCGCACAGCCAACCTGGGTTCAATCCCTGGCATCCCAAATGGTCCCTCGAGCCTGCCAGCTGCAAATTCTGAGCTCAGATGCAGAAGTAACCCCTGTGTGCTCAAAAACCAAAAATAAATATAAATATATACATTTGTTAACTAATATTTTTTTTTTCATGGTTTTCTATGTTGTAGACATTGGGCCAGCTATCTTTAAAAATCAAGACCTCTAAAGATGTCTCTGGTAAAATGATGATATAGTCCTTGCTCTCCAACTGGTCACAGTCTCAAAGTATCTAAGAGATAATTGCAATAAAACAAAATAAGCACTATAAAATAATAATAATAATAATAGATAATTCTTTGTGAGCATTTAGAGTGTGCCAGCCATGTTCAGTAAGCAACTTATACCTTTATTCAAGTTATCCTTACAGCAATCTGAGGTAGATACTGAAAAGAGGAAAATGTATATTTAAGGTCAATGGGAATACAAGAATGAATGCACTGAAACTAGAGAGATAGTACTGCAAGCAGGGCAAGCAGCCAACCCTGGTTCAATCCCTGACATCCAACATACACACATACACACACCCAGCCTGCTTGGAGTGATTCCTTGGTGCAGAGCCAGGAGTAAGCCCTGAGCATGGTCACATATGGCCTAAAAACAAATCAAAACAAAATAAAATAAAACAGAACCAAGAATGAACGTGTTTCTCTCTATCTAGAAAGGTGCAACTTTAAAGCTGAGTGCTACAGAATGCCTATGCTGGTGAGAAGGAGCCAGTACAACATAAACAATTTAAAAACAAATTTTGCTGTTTTTATAAAACAAAAACTTATAATTGATTACAAACTTCAGGCTATATATATATGTATATATATTATATATATATAATGTTTTTAATTTTAGGGACTTAGACCTTACTCTGGCATCCAGACTGACAGAGCCTCCATCATAAGAAGCATCACTAAGGGGGGCAGGAGTGATAACACAGCAGGTAGGGCATTTGCCTTGCATGCAGCTGACTAAGGTTCGATCCCCAACATCCCATATGACCCCACCTGAGCCTGCTCGGAGTAATTTCTTAGCACAGAGCCATGAGTAATCCCTGAGTGCTGCGGGGTATGGCCCAGAAAGAAAATTAAAGAAAGAAAAAGAAAAAAAAATAAGCATCACTTATTGCTAAAGAGAAGAGGAAGTGATAAATCCAAAGTCTTGATTGTATCTGTAAGAAACATTACTTTTGTGCTGGAGAAATAGAAAACAGGTTAGCACAGAGATAACACTGATAGCTAGTACAGGAGCTAAGGCCCTTGCTTTGCATGCAGCTGACCCTGATTCGATCTCCGTATGTTCCACAAGGATCTAAGGGTACATCACTGGAGGCCACCAAGTACTGCCTGATTGACTAATCCCAGAAGCTATTTGCTTTTGCTAAAGCAAGTCACATAGACAGTCCCATTTTCCAATCTCCAGGCTTGGCAGATTCAGTTCTGTTTGGCAGAAACTAAAGTTTGTTTTTATTTGCCATTGTTTATCCCCTAGCTTTGCACTTTATACTCCTCTGAGTAAGATTTTCCAATGTTCATTCTTCTAATGTACTTCAGCTAACATGATGCCTCCCAATTCTGTCCAATTTACACTCAAATGCAAAATATCTATGCATACATAGCAGTTTCTTTACCTACTCATTCATTGTTGGCACTTTGTTTTCAGATCTCAGTTATTATATATAACATTTCTGTGAACATAGGTATGTATGAGTCCTTTCAAATTAGTTACCACTATTGTTTATATAATGTGATAAGAAAAATATGAAACTTATTAATTGGTTAACTCTTTCATGGATAATAACAAAAAGCAATTGCATGGTAATGCTGAGGTATGTCAAAGGGAATATTGGAGAGTATAGCTGCATGAGCTTTTGTGCCTCCCAAATGTTTGTTTCTGGGGAGGACACACAGCAGTCTCAGAGTTTGGTCTTGGCTCTGTGCTAAGGGGGTACCTTTGGCAGGTTTAGGAGACCATCTGGATGCCAGGAGGCCACCCACTGTCCTATTTCTTCTGCCTCTTCTCAAACATCTTTTGACTGGAAACAATCAGTATTAGCAAGAATGACATTCAAACAGAATAGGAAGGGGCTGGAGCAGAGGCACAAGTGGTAGGGCATTTGCCTTGCACATGTTAACCTAGGAAGGACCATGGTTCAATCCCCGGTGTCCCATATGGTCCCCAAGCCAGGAGTGATTTCTGAGTGCATAGCCAGGAATAACCCCTGAGCATCATCGGGTATGGCCCAAAAACCAAAACAACAACAACAACAACAACAACAAAGATATGAACCTGAATTGTGTGTCCAATATAATCAAAAAGGTGCTTAAAAGGTGGAACAGAAGAACAAAAGAAAGTGAGAAGAAAGAAATGTTGTCATAATCAAGAATTAAGATCAAAGAGATGCTATGTTGATTTTAAAGCTAGTAGAAAGAATTTATATCAAGGTATGTGGATATGTCCTAGAAGCTAGAAAAGACAATAGAACAAACTCCAGAAATAAAAGTGCCCTTCTGACTTGATTTAACAGAGAGACACATAAAAGATTCTGTCTACAGAACTGTAAGATAACAAACTTGTATTATTTTTAATTTCTAAATTTGAGGTAATTTGTTTCTAGCGCTATATAAAACTGAAGCACTTTCTTATCTTCTCCAATGTTTTTAAGATTATTTTATCACTGGTTTTGAAATTAGATTTACACACATATACATATTCCCATCTTTTTCCAATAAGACTAAAAAGGGGCTGGAGATACAGCACAGCAGTAGGGCATTTATCTTACACACAGCTGACCCAGGATGAACACAGGTTCGATTCCCAGCATCCTTTATGGTCCCTGGAGCCTGCCAGGAGCAATTTCTGAGGGCAGAGCCTGGAGTAATCCTTGAGAGCCACTGGGTGTGGCTGAAAAATTAACAGCATCAATAAAAAAGACTCTTAATAAAAATAAACTGTAGGGCCCTATAAAAATATAACTGTAGGTGAGATAGCACAGCGGCGTCTGCCTTGCAAGCTGCCAATCCAGGACCAAAGGTGGTTGGTTCGAATCCCGGTGTCCCATATGGTCCCCCATGCCTGCCAGGAGCTATTTCTGAGCAGACAGCCAGGAGTAACCCCTGAACACTGCCGGGTGTGGCCCAAAAACCAAAAAAAAAAAAAAGATATATATATATATATATATATATATATATATATATATATATATATATATATATATATATATAATATAAAACTGTAAAAAATTTGTGACATTGGATAAAAGCAACATTTGAGAAAAACAAGAGAAGGTTTAACAGCACATAGTTGGCTTATTTTATACTAAACACTTTCTATTGAATGAGGTATTCAAAGCACAATTTCATTTATTAACTGCATTAAATATCAGCAATATTTTTACATTGATTATAAATTATGTTTAGTTTTAAGACCTCAAAATAAATTTAAAAAAAGAAGTATCCCTTAAAGCTGTTCCATGGGGGACCAATATTGACAAAGCAATAATATAAAGGTTCCTATATGTACCACTGAAGAGCATAAAGTAGATTTTTATCTTAAGCTAACTGTATGAATTTATTTTTAGCATAATGCTTCAATAATGCTATCAATTAATCCACCTAAATTCTACATTTTATCAGGATTACAGAATTCTATTGGACTTCTAAAGCTCCTTTCTTCTGAGAAACTCAGAGTGCTTTCATACATAATGACTTCAAACGTTGTAGTGGTCCTAAGAATTTCATCAAGAGGCGATAAGTATTCCCAATAAAGCCGATTCTGTAGCCCAGCCCCTCATGCTAACATTGATTGGAATTAGGCAAATGCTTTGTTTTCTAACTAAAGAAACCCTGTGGATATTTTTAAGTAAATAGGGTTAAAAATTAAGAGAGAGTATTCAGCTGTGTAACTTCTAAACAACCAGATTTTGGCAAAGCAAGTTCACAATTCTCAGATGATTTAAGACAAACAATTTGCACCCATAAATCACTTTCAAACTCCTAAAAATTGCACGAGTCAAATTGTTTTATTTTCTAAAACTGAGAAGAAAGACAGGAATGTGAACACTTAATGCCGTTGCATGGGATCAATTCTGGTAACTTGTTGGAATCCATTATTTTTCCTTTTATTTCAACACTGTGATTACAAAGTTGTTCATGATTGGGTTTCAGTCTTACAATGTACACCACCCTTCACCCTTGCACATTTCCCACCACCAATGTTCCCACTCCTCCCACCCCTGCCTGCCTCTGGGGCAAGCAGTCTCTCTCTCTCTCTCTCTCTCTCTCTCTCTCTCTCACTCTCTCTCTCTCTCTCTCTCTCTCTCTCTCTCTCTCTCTCTCTCTCTCTTTCTCTCTCCATCCCCTCTCCTCTTTCTCTCTCATCTCTCTCCTCTCTCTCTTCCTTTCTTTTCTTTTTCTCTCTTTCTTTCCCCTTTTAGACACTATGGTTTGCACTATTGTTAATGAAGAAGTACTGCGCATATCACATTGTCCATTGTCCAACACCCAGTTATTGTCGTCCAGAGTCATCAGTTCCAACTATAACTGTCATAGTGATCCCTTCTAGGCCTTAACTGCACTGCTCCACTATTTGGTGCAAGCATCCTACCATGGACTGGTCCTCCTAACCATTTCTATTATCTCTGGATATTATTACCATACTTTCTTTTTTTTCTTAGATCTCACAAATGGATGAGAGTATTCTATGTCAATTCCTCACCCTCTGGTTCATTTCACTCAGCATAATACTCCCCATATCCATCCATGTATATGCAAAGTTAATGACTTCATTTTTTCTAACAGCTGAATAGTGAAATCCATTTGAAGTAGAAATTTTTGTTTGGACCTTCTCTAAACTGCTCTGTGATGTAAGAGACTAATTAACCTACATGGATTGCACCAAAGAACACCTTTGCAGTTGAAGTTCTAGTTAAGTACAATGAATGAACATCACTGGTTAAAAAAAGAAAGTAGGACAAAGAAAGGGCAAGCTGTTTATTTCCCATGTATTCCTCACTACAGTGGTGCAGTAGGAAGACTAGAGCCAATTAAGGAAAATAACAAATATTGCCACAAGATGCTCATTTCGTGATTCTCCCTGTCTAGCAGCAGTTTCCTGGGGCTCTGTCAGGCCAGCCTGGAAAAGGTAAGAATGTTCTATCCTTTATAAATTACCAGCTTCAGGTCCATTTCTCATGGCTTCTCTATCTTCTGACATTTTGTAAATAGTCCTTATGTTGTACTCCAACTTACACATATTGGGTGTATCACCTGTACTCTATCTTGGTTAATACCTTATTTATATTTCAAGTATTAATATAGTCATATGTACACATGATGTCTTAACAAAATACCTGTATAATATGTCAGTTATATAGTTATTTCAAAAGCCACATACTGTTATTCAAATCGTATAGTTTCTCTTTTTTCAATTCTAACAAGAATACATTTATACATGTATGATTGCCCTTTTGTCTATGAGAATGCTATAAAATACATTCTTAGCAATATTTCTAGGATAATGAGTATCTGCATACTTAAGGCCATCATAGGGTCATCATATTTGCATCTACATGCAGTATAGAAATATTTCCAAATATTGATTATCTCACCCTGTACCAAGACCTTTCTTCAAAATTAATACCTTCATTTTTATTGTATTTTTAAGATTTAGTACAGCACAACAAAGCTATATCAAGGCCATCAAGTTGCAAGCTGAATAAAAATTCAATTCCCAGATCTTAAATTCAATTTCAGAAATCATAAACTTCCCTAAAATCTCTCAATATCATATAATGCCAAATAAGTATAACCTTTCAACCCATAAAATATTTGTAAAAGAATACCATTAAGGGGCCGGAGAGATAGCATGGAGGTAAGGCGTTTGCCTCTCATGCAGGAGGTCATCGGTTCGAATCCCGGCGTCCCATATATGGTCCTCCCGTGCCTGCCAGGAGCAATTTCTGAGCCTGGAGCCAGGAATAACCCCTGAGCACTGCCGGGTGTGACCCAAAAAAACCACAAAAAAAAAAAAAAAAAAAAAAGAATACCATTAAATCGGGGCCAGAGAGATAGCATGAAGATAAGGTGTTTGCCTTGCGTGCAGAAGGTCAGTAGTTTGAATCCCGGCATCCCATATGGTCCCCCGAGCCTGCCAGGGGTGATTTCTGAGCCTGGAACCAGAGTGACCCCTGCACGCTACCATGTGACCCAAAAAAACAAACAAAAAAAATCATTCAATCATTTGGAAGTAGAAAACCCCATATAAACATCTAACTCCTAAAGAAACTACAGCAAATTTAATATAATCATTAGCTTCTTTTATAGTCTAAAGAAAATTATTACACATTAAGATTTAATTAAATTCTACATAGAAGGGGCCAGAGATAGCATGGAGGTAATGCATTTGCCTTGCATGCAGAAGGACAGTGGTTCGAATCCCGGCATCCCATATGGTGCCCGAGCCTGTCAAGGGGCGATTTCTGAGCATAGAGCCAGAAGTAATTCCTGGGAGCTGCCGGGTGTGACCCAAAAAAAAAAATTCTACATAGAAAAGTAGAACATAATAAGAAGTCTGAAAATAAACCCACAGATAGTGGTCAATTAAATTATGACACAGGAACCAAGACTATACAATGAGAAAAAAAAATATTCTCTCTCAATTAACAGTGTGAAGAAGACTGGACAACCGCATGTAGAGATAGAAACTGTATCACTTTTTTTTTAACTGTATCACTCTTATGTGATGCAAATAAAAATCAATCAGAAATATATGAAAGACTCAAACATAAAGAGCTAAAATCATAAAAATTCCCAGAAGTAAGCATCCTAACACAAATCCTGACTACAACTTTTTAAAATGTGTCAACTAAAGCTAAAATAAAATGGGAAAACTACATCAAATTATTAACCTTCTGTGTAGCAAAGGAAGCCATCAATAAATGAAAAGGTTTCCTAAGATATGAAAGAAAATATTTGTAAATTAAATATCTGAAAATTAATATTCAAAACATGTATATTTATCAAATAACTAGAGTATATCTGATGATAAAATGTGCAGAGGTTATCAAGAGATTTTTAGTTAACAAAATTTTAATTAAATTACCATCAAATAGAGTTACAAAATTTTGTTCATGATTAAGTTTCATTTATACAATGTTCCAACATCTATTCCTTCACCACTTCACATTTTCACCCACCAACGTCCTCAGTTTCCTTCTCACCCACCCTCCTGCCTGCCTCTATGGTAGACATATTTCTCTATCTATCTCTATTTATATATAATGTATGTGTGTATCTCTTTATTTAACACTCTCTTTCATATATATTTTTCCAAAGAAAACATACAGATGGTTCACAACTACATGAAAAGAGGTTCAGTATCAATAGTCATAAGGAAAATACAAATCAAAGCTACTTCATGCACATTAGAATAGCGTTTAGGGAAAGATAAGAAGCAACAATCAGGCTTCTTCAATTCCTTGTTCTCCCTTACATACATATCTCACTAGCTTGTCTCTATGTTCCTTTGCTTATTTCCACTTTGGAGAAGCCTATGTTTCAACACATAATTGCCTCTCTCTCCCCTCATACCTTTCTATACAAATTTCAATCAAAACAATCTTGCTTCACCAAAAAAAATGTAGAATTACACCAGCAGCTCCTGAAGCTGCTTCCATGTGTCCTGTTCATTTCTCTTCTTTCATATGTCACCACCATTTGACTTTAATGATAATAACTTCCTTGCCTGAAGAGAAAAAAATGCTCTCTCACCCAAATGTGCATCTTTATATACTAAACATTTGTCTTGTCTATTTTTTAATCCACTTGAGAGAGTGAGTTGCTATGGACACACCTGGGAAGACACAGACCTTATATTCTTTTTTTTTTTTTTTTTTTTTGGGTTTTTGGGCCACACCCCGGTAACGCTCAGGGTTACTCCTGGCTATATGCTCAGAAGTTGCTCCTGGCTTGGGGGACCATATGGGACACCGGGGATCGAACCGCGGTCTGTCCAAGGCTAGCGCAGGCAAGGCAGGCACCTTACCTTCAGCGCCACCGCCCGGCCCCAGACCTTATATTCTTGACTCTACACTCTTGGCAATGCTTGGAGTCAGTGGTGGGGGTCAAACTATGGTCAGCCACAATGCAAATATAGGAGGTAGCTCCTATGCTATCTTTCCAACCAAAAATTCACTTTTAAGGATGTCTTATTCTGATAGTTCTTCCCCACTTTATTTTATTACACTAAGATAAGATAATAATATAGTTTGAATATTATTATGGTTTGAATATAGTTATGGTTTGAATAAATATATAGAGTTTCACACTGACTGAATTTTGTTAATCGTATATTCTTTAATCAGTCCAAGACTTCTTTGGGTCTGAATTTCTGAGAGTTGTCATTTAAATTTTGAGATTGAATTAGAATCAGGTAAAGGAACAAATTGGTAGTAATCCTGGGGCCAGAGTGATAGCACAGAGGATAGGGCATTTGCTTTGATTTGCAATGATCAACCCAGGTTCGATTCATGGCATCTCATATGTTCCTCCAACACCACTAAGTGTCTGGACAGAGCCAGCAGTAATACCTGAGCATCTCCAGGTGTGACCCAAAAACCTAAAAAAAATTGGTTGTCACCTGAGATAGGAAGTGGAAATGAGTAAAATAGGTGAAGATGATTTTAAAATACAAACTTTCCATTGGAACTGTAGTGTACAACATGGTAACTAGTAGTTAATAATATTGTGCTTATGTAGTTAGAATTTATTGAAAGTAGATCTTGTATTTTCATTACAAGAAAAAATAGATATGATAAAACATGTTAATTGTACTTACTATGGTGAATATCTCACACATATACAAATATGGGATATTGTCTACTAATATTGTTATGTCTATTATTTTTTTTTTTTTTTGGTTTTTGGGTCACACCCGGCGGTGCTCAGGGGTTACTCCTGGCTGTCTGCTCAGAAATAGCTCCTGGCAGGCACGGGGGACCATATGGGACACCGGGATTTGAACCAACCACCTTTGGTCCTGGATTGGCTGCTTGCAAGGCAAACGCCACTGTGCTATCTCTCCGGGCCCTATGTCTATTATTTTTATTCTATTTTAATAATTTACTATAGTTTAAGCAACATGGTTTTAATAGTGTTAATATTTATGTATTAATATATAAAGTGACTGCACTTCACCACCATCAAAATGCCCAAGACCTTACAATTCTACCTGTTACTTTAGCTCACCTCCTCATTCCCCTCTCTCTTCCTCAGTTTGGTGAGCTCTATTTTGTATTCGAATGCCTTGGGTTGTCATTGTTCTATCTATACTGTCTTACTAATGTTTCCTTACTGTCTCTCTATATTACACAGATGAGTGAGATCCTAAAGTATTTTTATTCCCTCTAATTTATTTTAACCTCTAGCTTCATTAATGTTGCAGCAAACTATTATTTTATCTTTTCTTACTGCTTCATGATATTCCACTGTACATATGTATGACTTTTTTTTAGCCACTTATCTATTATTGTGTATTTAGGTTGTTTCCATATCCTGACTATTGTACTAGGGGCTACAGTGAACAATAGTGTGCATCTATTTTTTTTTTAAATAAACGAGGCATTTTATTTAGGAGGTAGATATAAAGAAGAAAGGTCACTAGGTCTAATAGGAGCTCTATTATTTTTCAGGAATCCCTGCTATTTTCCACAGAGACTGAGTCAGATAACATTCCCAACAGTAAATAAGAGTTTGTGTTTGTTTGTTTGTTTTACTGTAGACACCTGTAGCTGATTCTTAGATCATTCCCTGCTTTCCTTTCCTCCTCACATCCTGAAGGACTCATCTTGGTTTAATTAACATAAGCACCCTTAACTATGTTAACCCTGCCCCTCAGGTGAATAACCTTTGTTCTGTTAACAAAACAGAAAGAAGGGGGGGAAGCAGCAAGGAGGTAGAGGGGAAGCTGGCTGACTCAGATTGATCCAAGAGGCTGCTCAGCCCCCTGGCCCTATCCTCTTTCTCCCGTGAATCCATCTGTTCCTTGTGCAATGTCCTTGCTGCTGACCTGTCCACTCCAGGGTCAGAATGAACATGAGCAAACTGCTGCAGGAAGCCCTCCTTTTACCACATCCCTGCCAAAACTGATTGTTTCCAGCCTTTTTGATTTATGCTGTTTTCATCAGTGTGAAATGATATCTCATTGTCTCATTTTGTTCTGTTTAATTGGGAGTGAGTGAGAGTTGTGATTTGGGCCACACCAATCAGTGCTCAGGAGCCACTACCAGCTCTCTGCACTCACTCCCAGCAGTATACACTGGGAATCATATGTAGTGCTGGAGGTTAAACAAATGTCAGTTATATAAGGCAAGTACCTTTACTTCTATGCCATCTTTCCAGTTTCTTGTTTTTATTTGATTTCCCTGATAGTAAATGATAAACACTTCATCTCATGCCTACTGGATATTCTGTATGTCTCCTTTTTTTTTTTGTTTTTTTTTGTTTTTTTTTTTTTTGTTTTTGAGTCACACCTGGCAGTGCTCAGAGGTTACTCCTGGCTCTATGCTCAGAAATCGCTCCTGGTAGGCTGGGGGACCAGGGGGACCATATGGGATGCCGGGATTGGGATTCGAACCACCATCCTTCTGCATGCAAGGCAACTGCCCTACCTCCATGCTATCTCTTCGGCCTTCTATATGTCTTCTTTTGGGAAGTGTTCAATATTTTTCCTCATTCTTGAATGGGATTATTGGGTTTTCATTATTGAGCTTTGTGAGTGGTTTATATATCTTGGATTAGCCCTTTGCCACATCACTTACATGAGTATATTTTTTTCCCACTCAATAGACTATATTTAATTTTTATTGAGATTCCATAGTTTATAATAATAACAGGATCTTATTTCTGGCTTTCAGATTTCCCTAGGGACAATGGTCATAGAGTTGAGAAGGCTCCAGAACAAAACTTTAGTTTCATGCGTCCTGATATTTTATCACATGGAACTATATTTTACATACCTACTCATACTCCTGTTTGCTTGTCTCTCTAATGACCATCTTACCCCTGGCCAGACAACTTGGGCATTTGTAAAATGAGAGAGAAAATCATAGGATATAATGAAATGTTACAAATGCCTTTACTTTGAGGAAACAAATACTCTAGATAGTGCCATTACCAATGTCTTGGATCTAACACATAAACCCCTGAAGTGCCCTCTGCTGGCACCAGTATTAACCACCACTAGTCAACAACTTTAGAACAATGTGGCATATATTTGTATAAATTAAATTCAAGCCAGCAATTATGCCTAGAACATTATAGTTATAGTTACTTTGATATTCACCAACTAAAAATAATAGAATTTACAGTGGCCAGAGAATCCAGAATCCAGTGGCTAGAGAATAGGCAAACATGCTTTGCATGTGAGAGGTCAGGCTTCAAACCTCTGGGCCCTGAACACCAGGAGCAATACCTGAGCAACAAGCCAAGAGTAGTCACTAAGCATTCCTTAGTACAGCCTCAAACGCCTCCTTAAATATAACTTATGAACCATATATTAAAATAGCTATCAAGAAGGCCAAAGAGAGTGCTCAAAGGGCTAGTGCACATGACTGAAATACCCAGGATTCTTTTTTCAAACCCAGGCACTGCATGGCCTCCTTAACACTACCGGGTATAGTCTTGGTAACCTATAGAACTGCTGAGAACTCCTCTCTCAAAGAGCTATCAATTATAGCGCCTAAAAAACAAAATATTCCTTTATTTTATATGTTTTCTTTTTTTTCTTTTCTTTTTTTTTTTTTTTTTTTGGTTTTTGGGTCACACCCATCAGCCCTCAGGTGTTACTACTGGCTCTACACTCAGAAATCGCTCCTGGCAGGCTGAGGGGACCATATGGGATGCCGGGATTCGAACCACCATCCTTCTGCATGCAAGTCAAACACCTTGACTCCAAGCTATTTCTCTGGCCCCATGTTTTCAAATATTACAAACAAATATAAAAACTTTTGAAATGAAATGAATAATTAATACATTAAAAGGATGTCTTGGGGCCGGCAAGGTGGCGCTAGAGGTAAGGTGTCTGCCTTGCAAGCGCTAGCCAAGGAAAGGACCACGGTTTGATCCCCCAACGTCCCATATAATCCCCCCAAGCTAGGGGCAATTTCTGAGCACGTAGCCAGGAATAACCCCTGAGCATCAAATGGGTGTGGCCCAAAAAACAAAAAACAAAACAAAAAAAAAGGATGTTTTAGGAACTGAAGTGATAGCATAGCAGTACAGCATTTGCCTTGCACACAGCTGCCCAGGGCGGACCTGGACCTGGTTTGATCCCCAGTATCCCATATGGTCCCCCAAGCATGCCAGGAGAAATTTCTGAGCATAGAGCCAGAAGTAATCTATGAACGCCACCAGGTATGGCCAAAAAACAAAAATAAATAAATAAATAAAAATTAAAATAAATAAAATAAAAAGGATGTTTTAGAAAATGTATTAGAAGCAGATGTTAATGTTTACTAAATTATCATTTCTGCTTTTAACTTCATGTTTTTTCAGATATAAAAAAAATCTAGGAATAACCTCTTTTAGTCATCATGTACAATTTTTAACTGCCTAAAAAAAGATGAACATAAAAAAGAAAGAAAAGCAGATTCAGTCAGAGCAATAGCACAGTCTTGCATGCTGCCAACCAGGTTCTATCTCCTCCATCCCAGATGGTCTTTCTGAGCCCCCAGGAGTGATTCCGGAGTGCAGAACCAGGAAGCAACCCCTGAACACCTCCTGGTGTGACCAAAGACCCCCCAACCCCCGGAAAAAATACTATGTTAGATTAGCACTTAATGTAATTAACAAAGTCAATTTCACTGGACCATGTCAGATGTAAAATAAAGTGAAATAAGACTAAGTGGGGACATAAAATAACATCTTGAAAAGTCAAATTAGCAATTTAGAATTAGCAATTCTAAACTGTTCATTACTTCTGTATCAGCATAATCATGGAGGATATAAAAGAACCAATATTTTATATACTCAACAATATTAACTTTTTCTGTGTATATGTATACTAATGTGTACACTGTGTATGCATATACTAATCATGACTGCTCATATGATGAAAAATTCTATGCTTCCAAATATTTTAATTTATTTATTCAGTTTATTTCTATTTTTAAATTTAATTTAAATTTAATTCTAATAATCTTTGCCTCCCATACTCAAGTCACATAAAATTTTACTATAACTTTGAATATACTTCAATGGTCTAAAATTAATCTACTAAGAGAAAAAATTTTGAAGAAAGGTATTATTAAATAATAATTTAAGCAATTCATTTTCCAAAATAAGTATTTCATTATTTTATGTCAGTAAATTTTCTATGTTAAATTACCAATTAGGGGCATTTTTAGTTAAGAGTCAAGCAAGTATATTAATAATGTTAGATAATGTTTAAAGGTAAAACGTGCAGGGTTGTGGCAAAAGACTAGAATAGGTTATTAATTTAATGAATTAGCAAATCTAATATTTATGTATGGGTTAATAAATAATTATAATATATTGTAATTATACTAATCAAATATAAAATTTTCTATTCCACCTCCCTTTAAAGCACCCTTAACCACATTAAAAGCACCTTAATAGGGCACAGAGTGATAGCATGGAGGTAAGGCATTTGCCTTGCATGCAGAAAGGCAGTGGTTTGAATCCAACTTCCCATTATGGTCCCCGAGCCTGCCAGGAGTGATTTCTGAGCTTAGAGCCAGGAGTAACCCCTGAGTGCTGCAAAGTGGGACACAAAAACCAAAAAACTAATTAAATAAAAAGCACCTTAATAGTATTAAAAGTTTTAATGTTGAGGGACTGAGCAAACAGTACAGTGGGTGCACGGTCTTTTTCCAACACTGACCCAGGTTCCATCCCCAACATTCTATATAGTCCCCCCCGAGCCCACCAGGATTCATGAGTGCAGAGCCAAGTGTAAACCCTGAGCATTTCTAGGTTTTCCCCAAAAAGAAAAGGCAGGAAATAAAAACCAATTTTAATGTTGAGGTCAGAGAGGTAGAAGAGCAGGTATAATGAGTGCTTTGCATGCATTAGACCAGGTTAAAATCTCTGGCACCCCCTGATCAAATCACGCCTTCAAGCCCTCCCAGGAATGATGCCTCAAGTACAGAGCCAGGAGTAAATCCTAAGGACAATTAGGTATGAACCCCACCCCCACCCCCACCCCAAATAAAGTCCTGAGCCAGGAATAAGTCCTGAGCATCATTGTGTGTGATCCCTCTCTAAAGATTTAAGTTTTTATTGCCAGAAAATTTAGTGGGATGAGCACACTTGCCACAGCATGTGTTTTGCTCCTGTGATACCTACCACAAAGCACCCCTGAGTGTTAAAGCTAGAACATATCATAAAAATATCACATATGGCCCAAATAACCAAAAAATAACATTTTATTCATTTTACTTATATCTAGTAATTCAAGCATATAATCAATTGCAACTTTCCTTAAATCTAAAAAATAATTTTCCCAGTCAATAGACAGTAGCATAACCCTTATTTAACATTTTTTCTTTTGCTTAAATATCCCTTAATTAGGATGATATTTAATTAAAAGTAACTGCAGTCTCACTATAGGATATTGTAATGATTAGAAGGAAAAAAAACCCAATTCTAAATGAAGCTAAGTCTTGTAGGAATTTACTGCCACCTTCAGGTTCTAATGATGCTACAACTTTGACATTTTCAGGGGACAGATATACTAATAATAATTTCTCTTTTGGAAGCAAATGCAATACAGCTTGCACCATTCCACCATATGAATATCTATCACTATTTATCTTTTGTGATTCATTTATAACATGTAGTTAAAAATTGATATCTTTAGTCTATTTTATAGTCATCCTAATTGTAATTGTGTTCCTGGGAGCAACCAGAAAACTACAGAATACACTTAAGTAAATGAAAAACTCTTTGATCAAAAACCCACTGTAAATGTTCTGCATACCAGTGCCATCACATGAGCAAACCACAGGAACCCACCTGTAGTTGAGTGAGTTGTGTTACTCATTTACTATAGAGAATGGAGACATACAGCGTGGGGAGCTAGGAGCAACTGGGACAGGAATTGTTAGGATTCTTTTCTAGGATTTGGATTTATATTATATTTTCAGTTATGTTCAAAGAACGTATGCTTTGTTCTGCAGAGGATACTGTGAGAAAATGGGGCTGATTTTTTGTAACCTGGATTATCTTATTATTTACCTTAATAAATCTTATTTCTATGGCAGGCACAACTGAAACAAAACCAAAGTTACTTTATCTCAGCAGTGCAGTTAAAAAACATATTTTATTCAAGGTACTGAAAAAGGTGGGGGGAGAATGAGAATTGGAAAGAGTAACACACATCTTTAGAGTAAAGGAAAAGAGTAATCCACTCTATAGAGGCACAAAGGCTCTCCAAAGGTGGAAAGAGTCCCCAGTTACACAGCCCAGTATGAAAATATGAAAGCAAAAAGTACACATCTTAAGGAGGGAGATGCAGACAAACATGTATAGTAGGCTTCATGTGCATGGGCTCAAGGGCATATGTGCCCAAAGTTATTATTGATAAGGAAACGACAGAGGGTCAGAGAGATAGATCCAACTAGTAAGGTGCTTGCCATGCATCACAACCAAGCCAGGTTCAGTCTTTGGCACCAACTCTGGTCTCCCAAACCCCAGCAGGAGTGATCTCTGAGCATTACCAGATATGACCCCCCAAATCATAACCAACAAAGGGCATTTTTGTTATTCAAAAACCTAGGAGGAAAATCATATTTTTATAGCTATCCACTGCCCGTTCTGGACTTTTGTGTGCTATTATGTATACCTTGCAAAATGTGTGAGAGAAAAGGTTCTTTATTTACCAGAGAGGTGGAGGTCATAGAAGACCCTTGTTTGAAATTGATGCCTGTAAAAATTGCTGATAGAATACCCAGTGCTAGGCCTTGTCAGAATTTTCTTTCTCGCAGGAACATTTCCTATTCACCAATGTCTTTGTTATTCCTTTAATATATGGTAAAATGAAATATATTTATTATAAAAATTAATTGTCAGGGGAAAATCCTAGTGTCATGATGATACAGGAGTTAGAAACCAAGTACAAAATAATTTAGAAAAGAGAAAAATTAGGAAAGATATGAAATATAAGAGTTAAGGGATGCAGAGAGATGGTAGATCTAAAAGAAGTTGAGTGTCAAGAACTCGACCTACCCATATATCTTTAGTACTCAGTAATTTTCACCAAGGGCAAGGACATTAATTGCTGGTAATTCCCAAACCAGCCATTGCTGCCACTATCCCAGTTTCAATATAACTGTTGTTTTTTAGCTCTAGTCTGAAAGGTTCAGGAAAAGGATTCTCATAGTTGGCTGTCTGGATATAAGATTAGGGAATGCCCAAGTAGTTCAAAGAGGACTGAGAAAATCAGAGTAGGCTAGATTGAATGTTCTCTGGGCACCAACTTGCACCCAACAGGATTGGGAAAAAATGTTTTCTGGAAAATGTAGAAATGGAAAGAATTCTGGAAAATAAAAATAATAAGTATACCAGGCCCAAGTTAAAGACTAAGTTCTGAGATCAAAAATAGAAATTCTGTTGCACCGGAGAGATAGCACAGTGGCGTTTGCCTTGCAAGCAGCCGATCCAGGACCCAAAGGTAGTTGGTTCGAATCCCGGTGTCCCATACTGGTCCCCCTGTGCCTACCAGGAGTATTTCTGAGCAGAAAGCAGGAGTCACCCCTGAGCAAACGCCGGGTGTGGCCCAAAAACAAACAAAAAAAAAATAGAAATTCTGCTTTAGAAGAAGCTGTCCCAGTAAAATATCTAGAAACTAGAAACTATGTATGGCAGCATTGAAGGAACCAAAGAATAAAAGATGATTTCAGACCTGCTTTCTGATTTCCTGAGTGAGACAGCCAAGAAGACTACAGCAAACATAATCTCTTCAGGGTCCAGCACAGGTTAAGCTGTCTTCACCCCACAATAAGGGTGGAGGCATGATTCTAGCCGTGTGTTTTGGGCACAAGAGCCATTACAAACAGCCTCAGCTCTCTGCCTGCTTTCATGCTTTCCTCGGTGAAGAGCAGCCAAAAGACAACAGCAAAAATTATATCTCTTCAGGGTCCAGCACAGGGTAAGCTGTCTCCACCCAATAAGGGTGGAGCCCAGAGGAAGTGGCTCCACTTAGCTCCATGGCCACACACATCTTCTAGCACATGAACCCCCACCACAATACATAGTAAAAAACCACACTATTAAGTGTGGCAATGGGGAAACAATTCAGGACAACACCATGCACAGAGAATGAAGGTGGCAGCTCTGATGAACCAAAAAAGTAATAAACCACCTGGTATAGCCCCTCAGATAGAAAGTTTAGAGTAGAATTATGAAAGATGTTCAGAGAACTCAAGGACAACAAAGATTGAGATAAAACAGACCACAAAGATGAAAATCAGAAAACTCCAAGCTGAAGTAACAGGACTGAAAAACTCAGTAGATGAAGTGAAGGCCTCAATGGAATCCTCTCCAACAGAGTGGCAGCAGCTGAGGAACAGAATCAGTGAACTGGAGGATGAGATGCAGAACAACTCCATACAGCAGAAAAGATTGGAAAGGAACCTTAAAGCAAATGACCAGGACAATGGAAAAAATCCTCAAAGAATGTGAACAGATGAAATAGAAGT